>NW_005054338.1:3317212-3385758 GCF_000277835.1 Geospiza fortis | reverse complement strand
GGTTTATCAGAGAATCGTACAATACCCTGAGTTGTAAAGGAACCACGAGGATCATCGAGTCCAACCGTCGATCCCCTGGCCCCGCACACTGCAACAATCCCATTATGTGCCCAGGAGCTTTGTCCAAGCATTTCTTGAACTCTGGCAGGCTTGGATCTGAGACCAGTTCCCTGCAGAGCCTGTTCCAGTGCACAGCCACCATCTGGGCGAGGAACCTTTCCCTGATATCCGGGCCACTTTCTCCTCCTCACACAGCTCCATGCCGTTCCCCCAGGGCTGGGCGCCAGAGAGAGGAGAGCTGTGTCAGCCGCTCTGCTTCCCCTCATGAGAGTGTTGAAGACCACAGTGAGGTCTCCCCTCAGTCTCCTCCAGGATGAACAGACCAAGAGACCTCAACCATTCCTCATAAGGCTTCCCCTCCAGTCCCTTCACCATCCTCATGGCTCTCCTTTGGACACTCTCCAATGGCTCCATGTCTTTTTTATATCATGGCACACAAAAATGCCCTCAGGGCCCAAGGTAAGGCCCCACCAGGGCAGAGCAGAACAATCACCTCCCTCAACCAGCCAACGCTGCTGCGCTTGATGCACCACAGCATCTGCTCATTTAGGGACTTGGTGTACCATACACACAAAAGGAAGAAAAATATCAGTGGAACATTGATTTCCTAAGGAATCATCACTGAGCAGGTTGAAGGCTGGGTTGATGAACATGGGAGCTGCAATAGAGCTTTCCTCTGGGTTAAAACTCCCATAGCACAAGGCTCCTGGGACAAGCAGGAACCAGAGGCAATGGAGGTTTCCCAGCAAGAGAACATGACATTTGCTCCCTGTCATGGTTCCTTCAAGACTGAGGTAGTAAGTAACATTTTGTGAGCTGAATGGGACTCCAGAGCATTCCAATTAAAGTCTGGGGAGTTCAGCAGTGTGTGCACGACCTCCCAAACAAAGGTCAGAAAATACCGTCATTTGAAATGGTGGGCAGAAACACCTATGCAGTCAAAAAATGTACATAGGGGAGAAAAATTACGAATCACTAGAGATCAGAGGGGCTGATAAAACAGTAATAAAGGCCTCAGTGACAGGTAGAAGCTTCTAAGGCAGTTTCTAGAGAAGCCGGTTCTTTCTGACGTGTTATTTGGTTTCTTTCAGGATTTAATTCTAAGTATTCATGAACAATAGCAAGCACTACAGAAATAGCCACTTAGCCCTCCATTTGAAGTAATGACATCATTTATAATAACTATTTTTGATTTGGACTTGTTTGTGGTTACTGGACTGGGGGTTTTGTTCCCAGTTGCTCTTTACCACTTTTTGATATTGCACAGTACTGTGCTAAGTGGCTAAAATTTCCTCATTTCCAAAATCTGTAGCCCCTCTCATACTGCACAAGGACAATGAAAAGCACAGGGCAGTGGGCAGTTATGCTCTGGAATTATAAAGTGGTCAATGACTGGAATGTCATTCTAGGAAAGAAAAATCATGCTGAAGTGTGAATAACTGAAGTCTTACTGTCTTCATACATTTTCTGTGAAATTCTACCAACAGCATGTCTGAATTTGGTGGAATACTGGGCAGCAGTAAATCAATGCATACTGTAGGTACTGAGGAGAGGAGCTTTGAAGTCTCAGCTGAGACCAGAACATGAACACAAAGAAACACATCTAGACCACACAAATATTTGTACATGAACACAGAGCTAAAGTGCCACAAACAATCCTTTTCAGAGTTAGAAATTACCAAACATAAGGGATTCATGACAGCAGATTTTTTTCTGAGCAAGAGAAGACTTCAGAAACTGTTCTAGAAAGGGCTGTTTCCAATTCCCTTGGCATTTTTCATGTTAAGAAATTCTCTCTCATGCATTGCCTAACCATTGATTTATACCCAAGTGCTCCAGCTGGTTCTTGTCAGCTGTCCAATTCTATTCCTGTTTCTCAAAAAGTAAATCTAGAATTGTTTATGCAATTCACTTGCAGTTTGAATTTGCTTCTTCTTTTATATATAGGCAGCACAAAAGCCTCAGAAATACTTGAGCTGCTTTGCAAAGCTAAGAAAGAAAAATTATGACAGATTTTTTGACTTCTGTGCTTCTGTCAACATCTCTCTTTTTTCTGTCCTATATCCTTTCTTCATTGTCATACAGACACAAAACAAAGAAATAAACAAAACAAAACAAACAAAAAAAGCCACACAAACAACTTTGCCAGACCTAGAAATTTCTTTCCAAGTTTTTTTGGATCCTAAGAAGGAGGGGAAAATAAAATCAAACCAAGGATCAAAAAAAAAAAATCAATCCAAATCTTTCATCACAACTGTGAGGCCAGTTACAGTTACACATGCTGCATTTCCAAGGGAATACACAGTGGCAGTATGATCCCATCTCATTCCCCTCTGCTGTGAAATATATTGCTAATATTGGTGGTAATTGCAGATATTCAGACACCCTCAAGGCAAGCTAGTTTTAAATAGCATAGAATTCACATTTTCAGGTTGTTTGGAGAGGTGTACAAACCTCTCCAAACCCTACATTCAGCACCATCATCATGTGGTGCAAACCACATCCTCCTATTCAATTGCCCAGAAACGTGTGGGCAGGATCTCTCGCCAGATAGTGCTCTTTAAAATATTTAACGTTTGTTTGATGCAAAAATATCACAGGGACACTTTCTACCTAGTTCAGAATATAATAAGCAAGTGTGGAGTAAACTCCTTCCCTTATTCCCTGCCTCAATTTATTTCTTTCTGTCACTACATAACATCCAGACAAATGTTCTGGCATGGGAGGTCTCCTTGCTCAAATGCATCTCCTGGAGTTTCATTACTGTAGCAGGGAAGTTCAAACAGTGTCACCAACACCTCAGGAGATCACAGATGAGTGAGTGATCATCTCTGCATCACACAAGGCACCTGTCTAAGGCCCCAAGGTAAAATGAAGCAAGCTGATCTGAAACAAATAAGGATAGGAGCTTCCCCAGGCCCTGGTAAGGAAAAGGAAGATTGATTGTGAGTCAGGGTGCTGAGTGTGGCTTGGAGCACAAGCAGAATGAGTGAAATCCCCAATCCAGCCCCCAGGGAGAGCACCCTCCCAGGAGATCTCTCAGTGTTCAGCTGAGCTGGTGTCCCAGCAGCAGCTGCACAAGGACAGTGTGGGACATGCTGGCTCACAGGTCTGCAGGGCTGGGGTCACTGCAGTCAGGGAAAGGCCAGCCCAAACACATAGCCAAGGAAGATGACAGCCCTGTGTCCCTTTAGTCCTTCCACTGAAATGCAGCCACTTCTTGCTAGACAGTCTGCTGTCATTAAGGTATGGTCACTCCTGAGCCTTTTGAGGGCCTTTTTCATACAAGGAAGTCCCCTGCTGACCAATTAGTCCAGCTTGCCCTTTGCTTGGCGTCAGCTGTGGAAGCAATGCAGACCATGAATATGCTCCAGATAACTCTGGCCTTTGCTGCCAGAATGGAATGAGCAGTATCACTGCCCTCAGCAATGCATTTTCTGAGCTGACTATCTATACATACAAAGTACGGCTTAGTAACCCAAAATATAAATACAAAATAATTCTCTTTATTAATGCAGCAAAAGACTGACATGTGCTACCATTTCCTCCTTGGTCTTTAGAGGTGTACTTCTATTTCCTTCTTTCACACATCCCCCACACTGTGGTCATTTCCTTGCTCTAACCCCATCACTATGATCTCCTCCTCCTTCAGTACAACCCACTTCTTCACAGGTAGCCCACTGCTCAGAGAGGCTTCACAGACCACAGGGCAGCCAGAGTCTGATACGTAGCTTCTACACAATTACTGCCCACAAATTAATGGGTTTTTCCATTTCCAAGTGTGTCAAAATGGCAAAGTCAAGCACCTGGGCTTTTTTTGAAGTACAGAAATACACATATTACCTTGTCCCAAAAAGGCTAAAGAGTGCTCCCCAAGCAAATGGGGATTAAAAAAAGAAAAAGGTGATAAACCAGACATTCATCTGAATGACAGCACTATCAGCCAAGAGTTTGTCCTGTCAGGTGGCTGTTTTGTCTAGATGTTGCAGGGAAATTCCTTCCTTCCAGGCTGCTTCTGCCTGAAGTTCATCAAATCCAAAGGTATCAGTCAGCACCATTTGTGGACAGTCTTGATAGTTATGGGAGACCAATGTGATGTGCCATTTCCTTGATAATCTACTCATCTCCTTTTCAAAGTTGTTAATAATCCCACACTGTAGCTATCTAGGCACAAAACTCAAGTAGGACAAGAGGAATTCATTAAGTACCTTATTTTCTATTCTAATAACAACATCAACCAAAAAAGAAAAAAGGCCACCAAAAACCAGAAAAAGCCATTTCATTCTACACTTCCATTTCACAGATGGGTGTGTTTTCTACAGTCTTTTTCAACATCAGAGATTAACAGTTGCAAAGATGTTCGTAAAAGTGAGACCAAGGTTTGAGTTGGCAGCAGAGGTTGGATCTCTAACCCAGTAAGGTGCAGATGTTATTGGTGTCCTCACTTCCCATCTTCACAGAGGGCACAACAAATTGATAGAGATATTTAAACAATCCAGGCTTAACTCAGAAGCCTCAGAGTGGCTTTTTCCCTCTCTTGTATTTAACACCCTTGCTTTACTGTCTGAGCTCTTCATTGTCTTTTATAGTAATTAAAAGAATGCATCTCCAGCAGAAACAAGAAAGTTTTCTTTTTTCTGTGTCCTCAGTTAGAGATAAAAAATCATACCAGAGAGAGAGACAGAGAAGGAGAAACTATTGCCCAAAATCACAAAAGAAAACAGTTACAAAGAACTAAACCAAAATCTCCTCACCTACTATGACATGATTTGATTCTCTCCTTAAGCTTCATTATGTCATTTTTAAGTCTGTAAAATGTTAAAGGAAACAAGCAAGGGACCTCCTTTGACATAAAATTGTAGGGTCTAGAGTAGAGATTTGATTAAAGAATATAAAAATTTATTCTTTTTGGCTAGTCTTCTTATTGTTAACCTTTACTGTTTGAAGTCATAGCTGGGGCTTCAGAAAATAGTACAACTGAGATTTGCTTAATTTGCTATTAACAGCTGTGGTGTCAGATCCTCTGGGTTTTCAATCATTTTAAAATCCAGGAACACAGAGTAACCAAACACCAAAACTGGGGCTCAAACAAGTGGGATTTTAAGGTAAAACAAAGCAAAAACCATCAGAGACTGTGAGTAATCAGTGAAAACAAACAAGGCCATAGTCAGCTTGTGTTTTCAGAGATAGGGGAAAGTGAAAACTTATTTCACATGAGGAAATTTTGCATAAAGCCAGTAGGAAAAATGTTAAGCAGGTTTCTGTGGAAGGCCACAGTCGAATTTTCATTCTGTCCATTCAACATCACACTAAGATGGCTCCTCAGGCTGCCACATGGTACCCTGAGGAAGGCTGTGATCTTCCCAACATCAAGCAGATGTCAAGCTCTTACCATATCCAGTAGTTTTTTGATCCAGATACAGCCACTATAGGATTTGAGGTGGGGCACATCCTCCTTAGGCAGGTGGACACGAAAAATATATGGGAGTCATAGTGAATGTCTACCTTACATCAACACAGATTCATTTCTATCTCTGCCCAAACAGCTGCTGAATCCTCTGAAGTGAAGCCATCACACATCAAATTAGTGATGAGACTGGTAATTAAAATTTCCTAACACTTTGCAGTGAAAGACTTCATTTGTACCACTTCTCAAGGCATTTCACTGCTCAGACTGACCCCCTTCTGCCTCAAACAGGTGCCTCATATCACAGGAGTGTCTGGGCTAACACAGAACCCTGGCCCAGCCCACATTGCCAGGTACCAAAAGCAAACTTGGACCAAAATGCTCCGCTCATTACAGAAAAACTCCAAATGTTTCTCTGCAACAGTTCTTACCCCCACACACCCTTTTCGTACTTACTGAGCGCTGGCTATCCATGACTCCAAACACCAACTCCTCCACAAGATCCTCTGTCTCTCCCAAAGTACAGCTTTAGGGTTCAGACCTGCTCTCACCACAGCTTTTATTGGCCAAAACCTAGCGAGCCCCCTGCTTAGCAATTAAAGGTATTTTGCAAGACCAGCTGCGCAATTGCACAGGTGTTAGCAATTCCCTGAGATTCTTGATCCTTAGGACAGGCCCTTTTGCAGGGCAGTCATCTTTCCCCATCCTCTCAGGGTTCCCCATTTTTCCTAATGTCCATTTTAATTGAATTTTCCCTTATTTCCAGAGCTGGTTGGGCTGATGTTTCCTTTGGTTTAGAAGAGAAGTCTCCAACATCTCTACATCTTTAACATAAAGAAATTCCCAGCTTCATTTAAAATGAAATCTTGAGCTTTTTAGTCCATTCTTCACCATTTAGTTCCCCCTAGTTATGCATGATTTTCCCTTTTTAAACTGGGATCACATACCCATGTTCCAGGTCACATCAACTAAATCAACCTCACTTGCTCACTCAAGTGTTTTCCTACATCTCCTCTAAGTTATTAATGTTTAGTCTCAGAAACAAAATCTTAAGTCGTATCAGCCCCTGGTTCATTGACTGTGGAGTTAAACAGATCTTCTGTTGTCACTCCCATGGTGTATGATTGCTAATGGTTTTCAGTCTGGATGACTAAGAAAATTTCCTGTGACACAAATCTCTGGAGTATTTCATTCTCTAAAAGCATTCAGTAATTCTTTATTTGCATCCAAATTCAACTCCCTAGTCTATCCCAGGAGGGCTTCCTTTGACATCTTTCCCTGGAATAATTCTGATGGAAACTAATCTACATTATCCACATTACCCTTTTTTTTTTCTTAACATCTTTAAAGTATGTTTCTACTCCTCCAATACCTTTAAAATCATTATTCTATCATTTCTGTACAGCCCATTTCCAACATGATTGCTCCTGTCATGTAATAATTACTGCTACTCTTCCACCTCAATGTAATTAAGTTGATGAGGATATTCAGTTTCCTGCTCCAACAACACCTGCAATAAACACTTGCTTGGTGTGAACACCATATCTGTTATCTCCTGACCATACTTTCTAGGCATATAAACGTAAATGCTTTGATATTGCCCACTTAACTACAGTTGGCAGCAGTTCTACTCCCTTTTCCCCTTCTCTTTGTATTATAAAAATAGCTCTAAGGTCTTCACTACTTTTCCAAACAAAATTATTCATTTCTTTATTTAGATTTCTTTTCACAAACCTTGTTAAGTGTGATGCCAGGAAGCTGTGTCTTCAGCATTATCCACCCTCACATGGGGGATGCCCCTTTGCATGGCTTTTCCTTCTAACCACACTCCTTGCACTGACTGCAGTGATCTGGAGGAACTTTTCTGTCCTTCCTTCCAAAGTCTTTTACCAAATTTCACCTAAACCAAGTCTTTGTTGAATATCACTTTCACACTTTCACACAGTTTTTGGGTTTTTTTCCTTTGGGCATTGACAGTTTTTTTTTTAACAGGGAAAAATCCACTATTGATTCTTCCCATGACCTTCAGAATCTTTTTCAGCCTTAACACTCTGTGCTAGTCCTTCCTTAGGGATGTAGTTCATGAGTCTCCCATTCACCAGTGAAAAACCTGACCAATTTTTCCTTAGCCAGGGTTGTTTACACTCGTGGATGTGCCCTTTAGGGGCAGGTGGGAATCTTTGAGGTCCTCTCCCTACAATTCTTCTTCCTGACTCTTGCCTCTCTTTTGGAGTGAGGTGCTTTGCTCCTCTTCTTTGCCACTACTGTTTCTTTTGCTACTTACTGTTTTCTTCAGCTTCACCATAGTAATGCCTCCTCCTCTCAGCATTTAACTACCAAGAAGTGGGTTTCAATCACCAGGAAAAATATTCTTTCACAGAACATAATTAAATTTGTGGAACTCATTGCTGGATCTTATATTATAGATTAAAAACATATAAAGGTTAAAAGACATTGAAATAATTATGGAGGGCAGGTTTATCTGTGGCTGTTACGAGATCATTCAAACACAACCTCCATCTCACAAAGTCCTAAACCCTTGACTCTAAGAAGCTGAGCAAGGTTTTCAAAGAGTCAGATAGCCGTGGTTTCCTATGGTCTTTTCTCTTCTGGCCATTCTGGACCATCCTATAAAATATTACACGAAGCTAAAACAGTCTCAAGCCATCTCCAGAATGTTCCTCTGAGCTGCTGAAAAAGAGATGTGTTTCACAATGTCTGGGCTTGTTTCACAGCCAGCTCCTCATTCAAGTTATGGAATCAGAATTCTGATTTGGGTTTGGGTCGGAAGGGGACCCCAACGTTCATGTGGTTCCACCCTGCCCCTGCCATGGGCAGGGCATAAGACACCACAGAGGCATTCAGGTACTGATTCAGCCCCAATTCCATCAAACTCTACCAGGCTGAGCTCTCCATTGATGGCACTAAAACTGGAAGGGCAGAAGAATTGCCTGCCCATCAGGTAGTGTCTGTATCTAAAATGTTTGCTGAGGGTGAACTCCAGATATGGGACTTTGACATTACATCTAGTAGATGTATGCCAAGAATTTGGCTTTTTACATTTTTGTCACATACATACCCTCCTTTTTTTTTTTACAGATATGCTAATTCTCCATTGGCAGTTGAGCACAATGACCTTTCAAATGCAAGCTGTTGTGCAAAAACAGTAGAAATTCTATGCCAGTTTATATATATATATATATATTTATATATATGTAACTACTGAATAAGGGAAATGGGACTAATGCATTTGCAAATCACTGTGCAGATTGATCTTAAATCATTCTTTGTGGTATTTCAGCATTTGTGAAGAAAACATGAGGCTTAGCCAGCAATAATGCCTGCATGAAGCCATGTCTGCTATGTTTTCTTGCCAAGCAATCCAGTTTTAGCAGGTGAAGAATCAGTCCCCAGTGCTTTTTGCTAGACTGAGAATCAGAGGAGCACACTCAATAGCTGGCCTCATCTTTTCCATGCATATCCTTTGTGTGATCAAAAAAGATCTTCAATACATAAGCACTGCAAATTGGTATTTTTCAGTGCCTTCTTGGAGCTGATGCTGAAGTTATTTCTTGCATACAAAACAGATTAAAAAGAAAAATCGCACTGCAGGAAGGGTTTGTTTAACAAAAGCTAAGTTTATCTCATCAGCTGCGTAGCTCAGCAGGAGTGATTTGACAGAACACAGCATGAGCTGGGGGATTTTATTTTGGGCTGGCTCTGGTCTGCTCCTGTGAGCTGAACACCCATGAGCAGCTGGGGAGCTTTAGGTGAAGCCCAGGGGTGCTGCAGAAAAGATGCAGCGTTTGCTGTGTGCTGCAAGGCTGCTGGACAATACCAACCGCGCACAGTGAGCACGAGAGCACCGGGAGCTTCTTTTCAAAAGCACATTCCTGACCCAGGCTGACACTGTGTGAGTGCATCTGCCAGCAGATGACTGCAGAGAACAACAGCTACAGGAGAGTCTCAAGGACAGAACGTGATCCAGCCTCTCCATACCAGAGCTCAAATCTCTTTTTGCTCATTTGACAGCCCCTATTTGAAATGTGTTTCTCTAAGAATGTGCTATAGAGGGATGATGACAGCTGCAAGCTGAGAGCTAAAGAATGTTTTGTGTTTAGCCAAACATTTCCTCTGTGCCTTAGCATCTTCTATGTGTTTCTTATTCTCTCTTTTACAGCCTACCCCAAGCTGTCTCCTACACCAAAATTAGGTCCAATTAATATAATCAGTTCAAAACTGCTGCACGTGGTCAGATGTGGGCTGTACTGACCAACAATTTTTCTGCCTTACACCAGACTGATACCAAGAAAAGAGAAAGGCTTAAAATACTCACAGGAGAGGAAAAAAATTTTCCATTAGTCTGAGATGCACTTTACAGTCACAGTCAAGATGGCATTTCCATTTGTGTATCAGAAATTCAGATTCTTTCTAGAAGAGGGAAATGATATGCAAACAATATTCTAATAGAAGACAAAGACTGGGATTTTGAGTGCACAGAAGAAAGATTTATTTCAGGTTATGGTTTCCACAGCAACTTTTCATTTTATCCCTCATGTGTCTATCTGTCTTATAAGGTCTTTCACAACATTTATATATAATGAGATGTTCTGATGATGGGAAATTATTAAGAAATTAATTTCTCAGGGAAAAAAAAACCCTGTAACTTTTCCTGTGTATATTCACAGCTTCACACACACACAGCAATGTAACTATGAATCAAGATGTTTGCATATAGGTGTACAGTTTTATTTCTGCTATCTATAGCAGCATGAAATTGGCAGCCACTGTTGATTACACAAGAATGACAATGATGAAGGGTGTGATACTAAGTGTAGCTGGTAGATATTCAGACCTGGAGGCAGGCAGTGCTCCTGAAGGTATCAGAGCTTTGCAGGCACTAACTTGCCTGATTAAGGAGGCAGCCCTAACAATACACTGACTGGTGGTGTTGGATTCCAATCTTCCTGATGTGAATATTTCAAGCAAGTTGCACAAAAAGACGAGCAGCCAGACCAGAGCTTTTCAGTAGTTGGCTCGTTTGTCTGTTAATTCCACACAACACTCCTCTCACACGAGATGGAGTGAATTACAAGACATTCATGTACTAAGCACGTTGTTCTGCAGCATGTGGCCACATGTTTTGCACAGAAGAGGGGGTTGCACTCTTCAAAGATCATAAATCTAGCACGGAAACAATTTCAGGGGGGCTGCCCATGTTTTCTTTTTCAGATGCACACATGGAAATCTAAAATATAAGCACAGCTAGATATGAGCATTATGATATGACAATATAAACACTGTCGGACTCTGGCAGAAGTGAGACAAAAATCAATCCCAAAAGCACTTAGCCTTGTTTGCTCAGCAGTACTTATTGACAGCTGAGAGAATAGAATGAGAGGAAATGAAATTTTCAGAGCTCAGTACACAGTGATGAGATTAAAGTCAGAAGACCTAGAGAGGGACCATCGGCATAAAAATGCCTTAATAATGTAGAATGAGATGTTTACAGCATCCTCTTTCCTATTATAGCTCTGCTGGTGACTAAGCCTTGCCTGGTGCATTGACCTTGGCTGGCTGCCACCTGACAGTGCCCAGCCAGACACTCTCTCACTCCCCCCCCCTCAGCACAACAAGAGGAGAAAACATGATGGAAAAGTTCATGGGTCAAGATAAGAAGAAGATGATCACTGGTTAGTGTCATGGGCAAAGGAGACTTGACTTGGGGAAGTTAATTTCTTTTATTAGCAATTAATAACAGAGTAGGATAATGACAAATAAACAAAATTGAAACCACCTTTGCTCTCACTCCCTCTTCTTCACAGATTTCCCTCATATTCCCCAGCCCCAGCAGTGCAGCAGGGTGGGGAGTGGGGTTTGGGGGTCAGTTCATACCTCTTCACCTCCACTACTCCTCCTTCACACAGTTCCTCTGTTCCAGCAAGTTCCTCACCATGGGATAGAGTCCTTCACAAACTGCTCCAGTGTGGGTCCTTTCCATGGGATGCAGTCCTTCAGGAACAGACTGCTTCAGTGTGATTTCTGCCAGAAAATCCATTCCTGCATGGATCCCTTTCCAGGGTCACAGCTCCTGCCAGAAGTGTACTCCAGGATGGGATCCCCATGAGCTGCAGGTGCTCCTTCATGGACCCCCATGGGCTGCTGGGGCACAGCTGCCTCACCATGGTCTCACCAGAGGCTGCAGGGGAAGCCCAGCTTTGGTACCTGAAGCACCTCCTGTCCTCCTTCTCCACTGACCTTGGTGTTTGCAGGGCTGTTCCTCTCACATTTTTCTCACTCCTCTTGCTCACAGGTGCTGCACAGTATATTAAATATTCAGAAAAGTTTCTTCACTGAGAAGCTGGTCAGGTATTGTAACAGGCTGCCCAGGGAGCTGGTAAAATCACCATCCTTGGATGTGTTCAAAAACATGTAAATCTGTCACAGAGGAGCACAGTTTAGTTGTGACCACCATGGTGCTGGGTTAATGGTTGGACTTGATGATCTCCGAAGATATTTCCAACCTTAACAATTCTATGATTCTGTTAGACAGATGTCAGCCAAGAACAAATAAAATGCTACATGTTATGCATTTGGATTTGGTAAGTGAACTTAGATTCACAGAAGTCTAAGAACAGAAGATTTTTCTCATCAAGAGTGATTAATCTCTATTATGCCTTGGGACAAAAAAATGAAGGAGACCTGGAGTAAGTATGTTCCTATGAAGAAGTTCAGTGAAAAGCACTAAAAAATTCCAAAACAAGTCACTATTTGAAACCTCTTGTTACACACATACAAAAGGCAACAAAAGAATGAAGAATAAAATTGTACTTGATGCCAGAAAGAGAAAGAAATAAAACTAGGTAATAAAATACTTGGAGAACATAAAAACCAATAAATTGAGAAAACTAGTGCATGAAAAGATTGGGGAGGAAAAAGAGAAAAGAAGGTACTTGCTTAAAGAAGCATCATTAAGAGCACAAGTACAAACTACAGCAGGACAGAGAAGTGATAGGAAATGTAGAAAAAATCCCACTTGGTTAATTCGAGCTCTTCGCTGCCTCCAGCACATGACAGGTATATACAGATTGTGGACACAAAATCAAGGAGCTGACAAGTTATCATTAACAGCAAAGACTTCACAAAGTCAGAAAAAGCAGGTCACAAAGACATCACAGGTGTTACAGTTACGAGAGGAGAACCAAGGAAAGCATTATTTTCTCATCAGAGAGGAAAAGTTGTGACAAATTGATGCCAGGAAGGTTAGGCAAAACTTATAGCTGCAACTTCAAACTTAGGAAAATCGAGCTCTTCACTGAACTGGAAAATACCCTTTGGAAATCTGCTCCATTTCCAGAATCTGCAGGAAAATTGTTTACCTTCTTAATTTCAATCCTGGTGTTGAAATTTGTGATTTTAAACAAATATTGTTCACAATCTGAAGTTATATTCCAATTTAGGAGAGTCTGAGCAATGCTTTGTCACCATTTTTTTCCATATTCAGTGAAGAGAAAGAGGCATCACAACACCTGCTATTTCCAGAAGACAAATTGTTCATAGATTAATGAGAAAGCAGACATCATCATTATTACAAAGAGTGTCCTATGAACAATGTGAGTGAAAATCCACACAATAAACAGGAGCATTTTCATCTATAATCACATCTGGTGCTAAAAAGCTCAAGTGACATTCAGTCAACTGTGCATTTGACTAAACAGTCAATCTGAAACAGCAGTGTCACGCTCCCAGGCTTTTTTAAAAAATTTTTTCTTGTGACAATGTGCAAATAGTTGACTCCAATTCCCATCACTTTTTAGTAGCTCTCTCACAATGATTATTCAACAAACAGTCAGCATTTTCCTACACATTTTGGCAGTCTAAAATACCGGCCTTGATTAATTTTTCTTTCAGTGCAAATAAAGAGTATAGGGTCACCAAAAATGTACCCATAATTAATGGGGGGGAAAAAACATGATAAACATAAAAACATTTGGAGTTGCTTATTTTTGAGACCAAATTGTTATAAGACACCAAACACACATTTTGATTTGTTCTCTGGGTTACACCAAGCTGCCTATCCCATACAAAAGCAGCATGACAAAAAATATTTAAGTGATTTATTTCTCATTCTCAAATACTCAAGAGATCAGCTCATCAGCCCAAGAAGCATGGCACATATGGCTCTGGTCATGGCAGGCAGAGAGGAAGCCACCAAAGCCCACACCAGGAGCTCCACATATGACAAAACCCTGCCCTTTGCCAGTCATAACCAACAGTGAAAGTACCTGTAAAAGCTTTATTGATGTCCCAGCCTTTCTTACAACCACTCTCATAACCACATTATTCTCTTTGGCCTGATAACTTCTATTAATCATAACAACATACCTAAAAAGCATAAGGGCCAATTTTATTCCAGGATAGCCCATGTCATTGCCAGAGCACCTCATTTCAGCACTAAGTCTGCTCAGAATTTCTACATTAACAAAAGTGCTGACACAGTGCAGGTGACTGGGCCAATTCAACCAATTGCAAATTAAAGGTGAAAATAAAGATATGAGTGTGAAAACCATAGTTTTCAGCCAGGACAAATTATCACAGATATAGCTTCAGAGAGCTTTCTCCCCACACACCATCATCTCCCTGTCTAGGTTCTATCTTTTCTGTCTCTATGAGATCTCACCCTTCAACATCTCACTTGGGGCAAAGGAATTAAGGAAAAATTACATTACATCCTAATAATCACAGCATACATGCACTGTGATTCCCAGAAACAGGCTGCTGTACAGCCTAACTCTCTTAATTTTAACAGCCCTGTCATCTTTGGGCATGGCTGCAATGATCCAGCTTCTGAAAAAGGCACAGATTGCTGTAGCTGTCCACAAAAACTATCCATGCTTATTTACCACACTGAGAAAACACCAGTCCAGGAACTCATGTTTAGACCTGACTGGGTAGTTCCTTAAGCAAACAAGAGATCTTCTCTCTATTTCAGAAGCTTCAAGTCACAAATGACCCCTTGACAGCGCCTTGGATTAAGGCACTGCTGCGGATTTCACTAGAGCTACAAAACACTTTTCCTATCTAGCATCATTTCAAACCTATTTGCAATACTTCCAAGCTGTCACTTATTTCTCCCAGAGGTTTTACACATGAAAAGGGCCTCTCCCTTCCTACAGAAGGCATGATGATGCTGCACACAGCTCTGAGAGCAACCCATCACTGACATCCAACACCACAGGAAAGGCTTCGCTTGTCCACCAAGCCTGGAAACCAGCATGGCCTCTGTAGGTCCTTTTCCTTAAGGCAGAGAATCATTCTTCATGCCTTTCTGACTAAAATGAAAGGCTGGAGTGATGTCAGCTGACATCCATGTCTATTTAGAAGTGATAAAGTACAATTAAAAGGCACTGGGAGATGCTCATGCCTAAGAATGCTTATGAGCAGAGATGACCCTGCAGAAACAAGCAGGAAAAGGCTCTTCAAAGCACACATTTCAGTTTAGTTACTGCTGCATTAGTGTTTGGAAGCTCTGACAGACCTGACCAATGAAAACTGAAATTAACAACCACCCTGTGGAGGTTTTTTTAGCTTGGGGACATAAGATGAGAAGAAATAAATGGTGCGGTTAGGGTTGTCTTTTTTCCTTTGTTTTAAAGAAACATACCACCTGCACTTTATACAACTTAACACTTCTGTTCTCAGTAAAACCATGCTCTCATCTTCTCAGAAACTGGTCAAAAAATTTTCCCAAATAACCACAAAAATCCTTGCAGTAAATATTTGCATGTTTACATTAAAGACAGTCCAAAAATTGTCCATCGTTGTTTCTTATTTCCATATCCAGTATAATATCAAAATGATTTTATTTTCCATCAATTATCAATGCAAACAGAAAGATTAACTGAAAAAGAAATATGTTAAAAATACAAAGATGTCAAATACGAGATCATCATGTCATTGCAACCAGAAAACAAAACAAAACAACCAAAACCCCTAAAACTCTCTTATTTCTGCATTTCTGTTAGATGTATTGCTTTGACCTTCTGTGTTTTGAGGTCTCCCATGCCACTTTCTAGTTTCCAACACAGACCTTTACAGAGAATCCAGCTGTCAAAATTGAAAGAAAAGTGCTACATTTTCACCAGCAGTGTTTTACTCTGGCACAGAAATATGTCCATTGAGGAAAGGCAGCACATGCATCAGAGTCCATTTTCTAACAAAATTAAGGTATTTCCCTAATTCAATCTTTAAAATTTCCAACTTTCTCTAGAGCTGTACTGATATTTAGAGGAAGAGAAAAGAACTTACTAAAACAGGCCTTTCTGCCCACCATTGTCAGGTCAGGAAAGACAAAGGTTTTTGGAGGTAAGGTCTGAGGCTTAAGAGTTGAAGTACAAGTTTGAGTAGCTGAGTATCATTAGTAGCTGGGCTGGCTACTTGCGCCTACACTCTTATAAGGTTATATAAATAGATCTTGGCTTGCAATTCACATAGATGCTCTCTGGAAAGTCAGGAGGACTGACTGTTGCTCTTGTTGCACGTGGAGGTGAGAACTTCGAGGCTCTAGCCTGCAACAGGAGGAAAAACATGTACCGTTGTATTACATTGTAGAATTTTGTGGGGCTGTCATTCCTATAGATCCCAAACTAAAAGCAAAGAGCAGAAGAGACCTGGTAGGTAATATTATTGTTGCAAAAGAAATGTGAAGTGATTTCTCTGAGCTCTCTGAGCAAAAGGGTAGAACACAGAGGGTGAAACATGAACTGGCAGACAGATGCAAGAACAGCCTTCATAAAGTCTCGGACATTGTTTTCTTAATATTGTTTTTTTTCTTAATATTGTCTTTTCAAAAACAAATTTTGAAATGTTGGTATCTACAGCAAAATAGATGAAAATGAACGATGATAGGTTCTCTGAAAACAAAACAGACCACAAACAATCCAATTTAGGCACCTAAAATCACTGGAAGACTTTGACATCTGCAACTCCCCCTCTCGTCAATGAAATTGTCCTGAATGCCACACAAGAACATATCAGGAAATGAATCATGCTAACTTCAGAGCATTCTGACTGCTTTGCAACCAACAGGGCACACGACCATTAATTAAATCATGAGCAGGAAACAAAATAGGAAATAATTGGTCTTTGCATGTGCATTAAGTGAGGCAGAAGCCCTGAGGAAAAGCAGCACATTTTCATTTTTGTTAAATATATATCACAACACACTGGAATTAGAGAGTGAGTAAAAGCTGTGGTGGCAGATTTATCCCTGGTGTTTCCTGGCTTTACAAGTATATGAACTGCCATATAAAAATAAAAGTTTCATAGCTGTGTTTGTCTCCAATACAGTGAAACAAAGTGGACCTTTTTCCCCTCATTGTAAAAGGCATGTCTAGTTCTAATCTTTAATCAGGCAGGCTTCTGCCATTAAGAATACACATTCTTAAATAAAACATCTGAGTAAAGACTACTCTGTGAAGCAGAAATATGAAAATATTACGTTTTGGGAGAGTTAAAATTCAGCATTGTAAATGCGACTTATACACAGGAAGTGCACCACACCACTCTCTATCCAGGGCTTAAACAATTGCTCAGATACTCTGATTATACATGAAGATAGGGCCATCCAAACAACAGACATTCTCACAGATGTTGTGTTCCTCATCCCCCCCTCCAAGTGCTCACAGAGGTGTATGGGAGTATGTCAGAGCAGACACATTGGAAATAAATTCCAAATTTTAGTGAAGAAAACACCAAAACCTGCAAAGGACACACACACAAAGCCCACTTACTGTAGAGTGTTCTGCTGGGCCCTGTGCCCGTTTACGTAAGCAGCAAGCTGAAAGGAGGATGTCAGGAAGTTAGAGTGGTTTGATGGTGCCGGGTACACAGCTGTTATAGCTGGGGTTCTCCTCTAGCTGCCCCCAGCTCTTGAAAGACTTTCTTCAAAATACAGTTACCTTCATATGTTAAGTTTTTGGGGTTTTTTACATCCTGCTCTTTAGCACACTCTTATTTTTCCCTTCATTTGAACTTTTGTTCATGCTGGGTGCCCTGGTTTCTACTGGGGTAGAGTTGATTTTCTTCCTAGAAGCTGTGTTTTGCATTTAGTGTGAGAAATGAAACAAATCAGCTATCTAATATGCCCAATGCACAACTATCTGCAAGATATCAATGTACATTTGGCCTATTCTTACACTTGCTCAAGGGAAAAATTATCACTGCTCATAGAAGGAGATTATTTGTGTTAGGTCACAAGTTTATGAACTGTCATTCTTTAGTATAGAATTCTGTGCCAGTAAATGCAGAACAAACAAAATAATTCTAAAAACTGAAAGCCTGCCCTATTCTCAGAAAGACCCCTTTTCATCCTGAATGAATCTATGACATGTCTGTAATGCATTAATACCACAATACCTGTGGCTCTTTCAAAACTCCAGACTTATTCTAAATTGCTGCCCCTTATTTTATTATGACTCCTCCAAAAGGACAGTGCATATATGAACATTTTCCTCAACCCTTGCCTCCCAACTCAGTCTCAGCAATAAAGTGCATGTCCTTGTACCTGCATTGCACATGGTCAGCAATGGGATTTTAATATAATTCAGATTAAAAGGACTCACCTCTGTGCCTGAAAATCAAGCATAAAGTCAGACCAATGACAGCAATGGTACCTGCAGCTGCTCCTGTCAGGATGTAGAGAAGCCTATGGGAGGTGTCTGAGCAATGAGAAAAGAGAGCAGGTTACAGAGCTAGATGTCAGTATCCATGAACTTGTGACATAACTGCCTACCTTATCTGGAAGAAAAAGCTAATCCTCTGCTTCCAAACAAAGCAGAGAGAAACAGATGAGATCTCTGGATGCCAACCAGCAATAAGAAGCTGCCTCACACTCCCAGTCATTTGTGTGCACAAACACATTTTCATTTTCAACTCATCTGCCTTTACATTCTCATTTTCTTCAAGTACTGCTAGCCCTTTACAACTGAGCAGCGATCCCTGCAAAATGCTGTTATTAATGACTGGTTTATGCTGATTTTTTGTTCTTCATGCCTTTACTAGTAGAGATGGTACTTTGGTGATATAAGCGCATCTTTAGCTGCTCTTACAAGTCCTACTGCAATGATGGACTTCTAACAGGTCCAGCACAGCCAGAGAAGCTGAATTTTAGCCTTTACTACCTTTGGAACACTTGCAAGTCACAGACAGACAGGCTCCAAGGAACTTTTCTCCAGACCATCACTACTGTGGAAAAGCTGGACAAAATGTTGTGGGGAAGGTGGTTTTAGATTCTTTCTTGTTTCTCGCTATCGTCCTCTGATTTGAGTGGTGAGAAATTACTTTCTCTCAAGTCTCTTTGGCCTGTGACAGTAATTAGTGAATGATCTCTCCCTGTCTTCACTTCGACCCAGGAGCTGGCCATTGTATTTTTCTCCCTGTCTTGTTGAAGAGGAGGGAGCAATAGAGTAGCTTGGAGAGCAGCTGGCAGCCAGCCAAGGTGAACAAGCTGAAAGCAGAGTGAGGAATTCATGTAAAATAGAACAGGAATTGAAAGAAAAACACACTGAAAGCTTCTCCATAGAGTGCCACAAAGCATTTGGTTTCAAAATCATTAATTTGTCTCTCAGCATGTGCTAGGACTTCACCTTATAACCACTCTACCCTAGCTCCAGAGCCCTAGCATTTAGTGGGAACAGCTGCACAGAACAGCAGAGAGGAGCCCAAGACATGACGAAAAACAATCACAAAACAAAAGTATTTACATCTCAGGTCCATGACCAGAGTCTGGTTCATGGCTGCGTGGGTGACCAGGCAGGTGACAGAGGGAAATGAGCTGTTGGCCCAGCCAAAGTAGCTCACTCTGGTCACTGTTCCATTGGGGTGACGGAATTCTTCCTCAGAGCTGTGATTGCTTGCAGGGATCCAGGAGATGTCAGCAGCTGGCTTTCCTGCAGATGCCTGGCACACAGCCACCCTGCTCTTATCATGGGTCAGAGTCACCGTAGGAGGGACTGCAGAAGAAATTTTAAAAAGCCACAACCATTATTTCTATTCATATTTTTTATTTCTATTTAATTTTTAGTCTAAAATCACCAACTGAGAAACTGATAAACAGGTGGGTTTTTTTAGATTGTACGACCAATTTGTGAGACTTTAAAATAATTTGAAATATTAACACATCTTAAAAGAAAAACAATACATCACAAGGTGGACACCTCAAAAACTAGCTGGCTGCATCTAAAGTACTGCTTCTTTCTGTTTGCCAAAAGGTGATGACAGATGATTAGCAGGAGATGGGATGACAGAGAAGGGTGGATTCAATAAAGATTTTCAACTTGACTGATGCAAAGGCAGATTGCTGAAGCTTCAGGTACAATATTTAGGAGTTTGAATATGTGGAATCAAAAATCTGATAGCAGGGAAATAAAAGAGGAATTGGGCAAAACTGTTCTGCTTGAAGTCCAACAACTCATATTATGCATTTGGCAAAACAAGGAAAGGCTCACACAACACCTAAACATTTATCAGAAAGGCATGATTCTGCAGGGAAGAACCAAAAATACTCCAAAACCTAAATGCAAAACAAATTAATGACAAAAAATAGCAATTACGGAGTTGCAAAATTAATTTCTTATTATTTTTAGTTATATTGAGATGGCTTAACTAATATAGCCAGAACAAAAAAATCTTCCCCTTTTTTTATGGAAACCTAGATACAATTTGCCTGACTACATGAAAAAGGTGATTTGATGTATTTATTATGCTTCCTAATATTCTTTTGCTCCTGCCTATGTTGCAAATAGACTAATTTAATTTTTATTTTAGTGATGCAGCCTTACCTATCACAGTCAGAGGAGAGAGAAAATGAAAATTCCCTTCAGTGTTGGCAAATTCACAGGTGTAAATTCCCTCATCCCCGAGGTCCACAGGGTAAATACGAAGTGCAGGGTCTCTGCCAGGTGAATATTTCCATGTGATCCTCTCACTGCAGTTCAGCCTGCTTGTCTCATTGTGATCCCTTCTATAGGACAAGAAGCAGCAGCTTCTGCAATTCCTCCTCCACGTCACCAGCAGCGAAGGCACGTTGGAGATGTTGGGGCAACTCAGCACAGCTTCACGGCCAATCTCCACACTCACCCAGTTGTGAGCTGCATAAGAAGAAAAAAAGACATTAAAAAGGTGCTACAGCCATGGTAAAAGCACAGGAAACTCTTGCCTTCATCACCCTTAAAAATATACTTCCTTAAAATATACATTTTGACCAGACTTATGTACTGAACTTGACCCAATTTGCAAAGGGGCACTGATTAGTATTCAACTTCCAGATCCACCTTCCTGAAGTTTGGAAGTGCAGTGGAGATGGTGCCTTTTGCTGTGGACAGTGATGCTGATAAGCTGCAAGTCCTGCACCTTTATTTTAGGCAATAAATTTCTATCACTTTAATAAAGGCTTTGAAAAATTGATGGGGAAGGCAAAATTCACTCTTGAGGGAAGGGAAACTACTATCAAAAATTTATTGTATTCCTGAATTAGGTGCCTTGCTTCAAGTGCCAGTATAACTCAGTATAGCTATGGAACACACACCTGTGGCACAGTCAAACCAACATCACTTGGAGCAGAAGTTTATTAAGAAACATGTGGATCCCTTTTATTCCAGAGATCATAGCTCTCCTGCCATTGTCCCAGCTGAACAAGTGTGTCTTTAGATGACCAGTTTTGGATTCCTGTCCGATTTATCATTCTATGCCACTCTGCAAGGCACTCAATTATTTTGCCAGCCGAGGAGACATTACTCTTTCCATTCCCACAAAACAATGGGCAAAATTTGCTCTGGTGTACTATGAACTTTCAGTGTCCTGGAAATACAGAGTACCAAACAATGCTACATGCAGTTTTGGATGTTTCTCACTTACCTTCAACCAGATTGATTGGCAAGAAAAGGAGCACAGCCAGAACTGCCCATTTCTGAGCCATCTTTAGCAGAAGGAAGCAGCACTGCAGAAAATGAAGGCAAAGAAAATGGCATGTAGTCACAAATGGTTGTGCTCATCCCTTCAAAGGGAACATGCAGTAAAACCCATTTCCTTTGAGTTCTAAACAAGACCCCATGTCAAGTGCCACTCTTACAGTGAAGAAAGTAAAGCAAAAACAGGGTTGAAAATAAAAAAATAAAATAAAGACAAAAAAACCCAACCCAAACGAAACTAAACAAAAAACAAGCTACTGTTTGCAAACAGTTTTTTTAAAATCCTGGATCTCTGGTACCACTCAGGATCTAGACTTCATCAACTATTTGGCAAAGAAATGATTCCTAGCCTTTGCATGCTTTTAATTTCTTGAAGAGTAACTCCCCTTTTGAAGCAAAAAGGGGAACAAAAAGAGCAGCCCTCCTATTGTAAGAGATCAAAACCATAGGAGTTTGTTTCTTGCTTTCATAGGCAGGGTGAACTAAAGTGGCATCTAGTAACTCCTGCTATTCTACAACTATCTAAACCTTTTAACAAACCATGTCTTATAAATGCTGCCATTTCTCTCTCTTTAATAATTTACTTTCTGAATCAGGCACCCACAGCTAGAGATGATTGGAAAATTATGCTCCCATCCCATGGGAAATACTGACACGATGATGTTTTCATTCCCAAGTCAAAGATTTCATTTTAAATGTGAAACAAACCATGAGACAATGCCTGGTGTAGAGGAGAGAAACCACAACACTGCCACACGTGTGGCACAGGAAGAACAAAAGCTGCCACAGGCACGAGCCAAATACAAGAGATGGTGTTTTCCTTAACACAGGGTGATGCAAGTGCATGTTCAAGTCACTGAATCACAGAATGGTTTGGGTTGGGAGGGACCTTAAAGATCTTTTGGTTCCAAACCCCTGCCATGGACACTTCCACCAGACCAGGCTGCTCAGACCCCCATCCAACCTGACCCTGAACACTTCCAGGGATGGGGCATCCACATCTTTTCTGGGCAATCTGTTCCAGTGCCTCACCACTCACCCTCAACAGAATTGTTTTCCTCAAAGAATTGTTTTGCTCACAACTCTAACAAAGAATTGTCATGCATCTGGATGAAAATCGTTTGTTACCACCTGGTAAAAATGCCAATGCAACCACATTGATCTACATTCTGCTACTAACGTGTAACAAGCACTGTAATTCTTACATTAAAAACATCTCAAATTTCACTTTCATTCATATAAAATCTTTGCCATAAAGGAAATATTTTGTTTTGTTTCATTTTATTCAGCACTGTCAGAAGTTTTCGGAGATTTTTTTCTTTGCAATTTGGATACATTATGCATGCAAAAGTTGCTTTCAATCAAAACAGTTTGAATCTTTAAAAACTGATGTTTTTAACAAAAAAAAAATTAAAATATACATTTTGACCAGACTTATGTACTGAACTTGACCCAATTTGCAAAGAATTTGTTGGTCTCTTTCAAAAGGAAAGTAAAAGAAAAAATAACAAACCTTCCACAATTTCCATCAGCAAATTCAGTATTCAAAAATTTTGATGGGTCCATAAATATTCATAACAGAATATTTTCATATTGGAACTTGTCCCAGAGAAGTATCTTTTTTCTAAATGCATTGAAATCTCATATATGCAGTTTATTTGCTCAAAAGAACAGGCATTAATGATTAAAAATGGGACCTTACAGAAAGGAGAGAGTATATGACTCTGTTTAAATATTCATGGGTGAAACACAGAATCTAATCTCCAATTTTTAAAATTCACAGCCCTTGAACAGTTGTGCCTCTGAGCGAGAAGGAACTCTCAAAATCCATAGAGGAACAACCAAGCAGAGATGAATCAAACCCATTTAAAAGTACCAAACGAATACTTGGAGGCTCGCCTTGTGTTATTGCCTTTGATGGAATTAAAATGCCTCAACAGCTGCATTAAAATAAATTAAATTTTTTACCCTAAAATAAATCAAATTTTTTACTCAGCCTCGGTGGTGGTGGCTGACACAAGACCATGCAATACATGTGCCACTCTTCCAGCTCGGATTCATCCCAAGGAGAGCTGAGGCAGGGGGAGATCCCCTCACTTTAGGGGCTCAAGAGGAGCCCTCCTCTCCCCAGAGCCTGGGAGGGGAGCAGCAGCAGTTCCAGCGTGCTCTGGTCTTCCAATTCTCCTCCTGAAGGGAGACTTCAGCCCTGGCAGCCGCTCCCATGGGGATCCCAGTCCTGAGGGCAGATTTCAAGGCAGCTTCTGCACACCAGGGAATTGCAGGGATGTACCTGGAGCTCCCTTCCCTCTCTGTCCCCTCCAAGGGCCCAGATATAAGTGCAAAGTGGGAACTATCTCAGTTTAGGAGATTCCATCCCTGCGTTCAGCTGTATGGTTCATTAGTTTCTTTTTGTTGTTGCTCCTGAGCCCTTCACATGCAGCTGATTTTTCTTACAGACAGATAAAGCCTCCAGCCCCCTCCCCCCTTGAAAGAGATGAGTCAAAAAAAAACCCTCTGGTGATACACTGCCCTGAAGAGGATGTGGCAGAGTTAAATTGAGAGAAACAAACTGCTTTGTGACATGGCAAACAAGTCACAACCTTAGCTGTCTGTTGTTACACATCACACACCAGCCACAAGCCTTGAGCTATGCAAAGCATCAACCTAAAATCAGGCAAGTACATGCAATGTCCAACATGATTTAAATACTTGCTAACACAGCCTGGAAAAGGAAAAGGTCAGGTATCCATCAGTGCATCAGTTGTCACCACAACTTTTTAAAGGATAACCAGTCTGTCATAGAGCCATTCCCGTGTTTACCTCAGCAAAATACGTCTCTGTTTTGAACTGAAAGCACATTTTAAAGGGTACAAAAGACCCTGCCTTAGAAGGGTCTCTGTTCTGTGCAAGATGTGTGTCTTTGGGAAAGGAAGGGCTGGAAGGGATGGCAAGAAGAGAAAGCAGTGGCACACATCTGTATCAACTCTCTTATGAGGATAAGGTAACTGCTCTGCAAAGCAAGGCTTCGTTATTTAAAATCCAAATCCACAATTTTGGCAGTCAGAGCAGCAGCAGCATCTTCTATGCAGTATTTGATGTTTCTACCTCATCACCAAGACCACACAGCACCCAACTCAAAAGCCTGCAGCTTTTCTGAAGTGAGAGATGCTGGTTATACTGTATTTTCAACATCCCCAGGTCAGCCTCTTCTGCTCCCGTTTCTCCCTAGGAGAATTCCTCAAGTCCCTCCACTGAAAATAAAGCAACAAAATATAGCAAGACTTTGAATGCCCTGGGTGGAAGACAAAACATATCAAAAGGGGCAGCAGGTAGATACTCCCAAAGCTGAAACTGCAAAGCTCTGGGGGGAAAGGAGAGGCTGTGCTCTTTCTCTGTTCTCAGCCATCTTCCTTAGCCGCCTGTGGCTGGCCCCTGACAGTGCTGCTGGGTAATGGACCTCTGCCTTGACTTCAGAGCCTCCTGGTATTTTTATTCTCTTAAAGATATCCTGACCCTGAAAACTGCCCTCTGTATTCCTCTACTAGCACAGCAGAACACTGTTAGCTCTGTCAGGGAGTGATGGATCAGAAACTCCATGGTGCATTTTCTTCTCAGACTCCCTGTTTGTCTCACAGTTGCTGGCATCAGTTGAAGCCAGGGGTGATTTGAAATTTAGTCCATCCAGTTTGTGAGCTAGTTTCATTCACTTCCAAACTAGAAAGCTTTCTCTGCAAAATGGGAAATGGAGGGTGGATGGCTTTCTGAAAGAGAGAATTAGCCTAATAGAATCAGCTCTCAAAACAATCACAAGCAAGTTATACAAAACAACTGTAAAATTACAGTGTTTAGGTAAATACACCTAAAGGTAAATAGTTTTGAAATTTCCTACACAGCAAGACAGAGATTTGTGTCATCTATTGAATTCATCAAGATAGCAGTATTTAGAGTAATAGCAACATTACAAAGTGTGGATTTTTCCCCGGGGAAAAAAATTTGTCATACACAGTAGCTGTAATTCCAGAAAGCAGTTGGGCATCTCCCCTCTTCTCAGATATATTTACCTTTTTATCACCAGCTCATCTGGAAAATAGTTTAGTCCCATGAAGTTATAGCACAAGCCAAGGCATATTCCTCACACCTGCAGCTGCCTTGCAGCCAGTCCCTCAGGGAGTAATCCAGTGTTGGGATGGGGCAGTAGGAGCAAAGGATGAATGAGAATAGCACCACCCCTGGTAGCTCATTCTCTTCCTTCCAGAAACAGAGAAGACATTTGCTTTACATTTTCCATTTTATGCAGAAAAAAAAAACCAACCCTGTTCTTGTACCTAACACCTTGACTTTCCCAGGTATAAACCATCTGTGGCTCTCACCAATGTCAGCAAACAGATGGGGGAAAGCCCTGCTGATAATGCAGCCTGTAAAACCTGACACTTCCATGTTAAAATATCCAGAGGCAATTATATCACAATTTGCAGAGATCAAGGAAATGTATTTCTTTTTTAACTGTAGCTGATTGCACTGGGCCAGCAGGGCCATGCTCAGCAACTTCTACTCCTGGCCCTAGAGAATCCCCTTATCACTTGTAGGTCTTCAACCTCAGGAGCTTCTCAATCCCAGTACTGCAGCAGGCAAATCTACCTACCACACATATGTTCATCATCTTAACTGCTTTAACTCCTGCCCCTTGTGGGCCTACTGCTTTTTGCTGCTGATTTCCCAGAAAAAAAAAACCCTGGGAATTAGCAATCCAAAAGTGTAATTACTGCTTTCAGGGCTGTGCATAGCCAGAGGAAAAGTCTTCCATACAAGTATTCAGAGATGAACAGATAGGAGATGGTTTATAGCTTGAGGTTTAACCTCTTTTAGTAAGCTTCAGGATGTATCTCAGGCTCCCCAGAGGAAGGTTTCCTCCCCATCTTTCAGTCAGAGGTACTGGCCTCCCCCTCCACAGCTAAACATGGAGGTTGGAATGATGGCATTTGCATGATGGAATTGCACCACACATCCCGAACTGCACATAAAGAGGCTAGAAACCTCAAGTAATTCCTGCTTTAAAAAGAACAGAAATAGCAGAAGACCTGGTGTACAGCAGAAATAAAACCCCAGGTAGTCCCACCTCAGCTGTCAGTCTGTCCTACCTGTAGCACCACTAACCATGGTTTAGGCAGTGCTAAGCAGGGACTTACCCGACCTCTCTCCTTCAGCTCTTCACTGCTCCTTCCCCTTCACACTTCAGGGAACATCATTTTCTCTGAAATAAACAGCTTTCCCATTCCATGCACAGCTGTGAAGATCCTGCAAGAAGCCCCAGGAGCCTCCATCAGCTGGGAGACAGCCTCTCCAGCCTCAAGGAGCTGCATTCTCCTCCCTCATTGGAGTAATTGCTTAGATATTTTACTTATTTATATATTTATGTATAATAAATATATGTATTTTACTTATTTATATATTTAAGGAAGGGAAAAAATTGTCCCCTGTGTTTATAGAGCAGCTAGATCAACACTTACAAATATGAAATACATACTGCGCTTACGTGAGAAAAGAGGAATAGTTTTCTTTCATTTTCCTTTCTGTGTTTTTTTTTTAAGTGAAATAAACTGGTTGTGTAACAAAACATATCTAAAATAGAAACCCACCTCTATATTTGAAAAAACTACACATCCCACCTCTCAAATACCAAGTAAAGTCATGACATCAGGATCAGGATGCCATTTATCACTGCCTACACTCTCTTTTGGTGTGGTGAAATATCCCCACAGGGGATGCTTGTCCTTTTTCCTTCCCCACCATGTAGGTTTCTTTGCTGTCACAGACTCCCTTTCTCAGAAGCCAGGTAGCTCTGTGTCAGTGGTGCAGGAAAATTCTCCCTGATGGTTTCCAGTGAAACTTCTCACCTCATTTCTTTTCTGGTTACCAGCACTCGCGGCAGATTTTAAGCTCCATTTGAGGCAGGATGATGCAGGAGAGTGGAGTAGCTGGGAGGAATCCTACAACATGTCCTTATCCAGGTTTCTGCTAAGCAAACTTCTCCCCATATTTTGTAGTCCAGTGGTCTGCAGGTGAAAAACACAGAATAAGTTCAGGTCATATCCCGCAGATTTTAATGCTGTCACGGGACCATGGGTGTTGCTGATAAAAGATCTTCATTTTCTCATCTTCCCATAGTGGCTTAAAGTATAGCCCAGAGGGGAAGCTCCTGAGGACAGGGTGGCAAAGCTTCTTCAGGCTGGGAGAACATTCACATTGTTGTCTCCTGATTTAATGTCCAAAGGCTCTGTGTGAAAAGTTGAAGCGCAGCACTACGACACAAATGAGAGAAAGGGAAGTAAGATGCAAAAAACCAACCAAACTAGCAAACAGCATGCAGAAGTGTCAGACAGACTCAGGAAGTCTCTAGCTCCCCACCACAAGGACTCTGCTGAATGGACTCATGCAACAGACCACAGCCTTTTTGTCACCCCTGCCCTCAGGCCTGTGTAGGCTATGTACAGACATAGGCTACAGCCATATATGGCTGTGTCTGTGCACAGCTAAGGGCTCACTTGAAATACATGAAAAAAACATGTCTTAATCTGCTAAAAGTGTCTGTGCTGTGGCCATGTCTATGTGTATTTCTACATACACGAATATTTTTTAAAATCATTAAATAGAGGTACAACTTCATGCACACACTTGGAGCTGCTGCACTCGCAGCCCTCTGACACAGCAGGAAAAGTTAATTGGCTTTTTTGCAAAGTCTCTTCCACTAGAAATCCGAGTTTTGCACATTGCTTCCACGTGGTTTGTTGTCAGAGCAAGTTTATGTTTATATTACATTATTTTGTAATTAAAGTGTCTCTGGAAAAAGTGATTTTAAAAAATGCATCCATAGGGATAAACCAAAGGCAACATTGAACTATACAGACTTCCAACAAACCTCTTTGAAGAGGATGATCTTCCCCAAATAAGGTAATTCCTCATGTAAAGAAGAAGACCTGTGGACAACTGATGGCATTTTACATGGGGGGTACCTGCAACTGAACAATGAAGGAAACAACCTCACTCAAAGTCCAGTTCAGTGAGTCCAGCACTTCAAATCCATCAGGGTTATGTACCTGTGCTGCAAAACTCCTCCAAAGTCATTCTAATGCAGTTAACAAGGGCATAAGGAACATATGGGGTGAGGGATCCTGGCTGAATGCATACCTAGACAGTTGGCTTGAAAATCCATTTTCACCAAAAACTACTTTTGATCTGGAAGCTTTGGACTAACAGCCTATATTTCCTTATAGGCTCTAGAAGATGTACTGCACAATCTACTCAAAGCTGTCTTTTGCTTGTTTACACAGGGCAGTTCTGAGATGGATAAAGAACTTTCATTCTTTCCTGTGAAACAGGGAGATGGCATTGCCCTGGCATGGGACAAGAAACAGGCACTAGAGATTTCTGAGAAAAGAATTCTGATTTTCCTGAAAGAAAACCCAGCTCTGGCTCTACCATTGTCAAGGATAAGGAGAGGTCATACTGACTTGTGCAAGAGATTTCTATTTGGGAAAATTAGTGTTTTCTTACTACTGAAGGACGCTCACAGAACACATCCCCCACTCTCCTCAGGCTGCACTATGATTTAAATATGCTTATTAAGCCTTGACCTTGATGAGCTGCATCTGGGCTGAGCTCATCAGAAACACTGTCTGTTCCCAGGAACTAGTTCTTTTGGTTTTTAACAAACAGCTTTGAAAACTTATTTTTCTTACCCAAATAACAACCTGAGTTTAGGCCTAAGCCATTGGCCAGGTCCAGGCCTAAGTTTGGCCAGGCAGACCTCTCTGAACACTGGGAGAGCCTTCCTTATTTCTTTCTATACTTATATTTTCCTATCTTTACCCTTTTGCCCTCCCCAGCCTCTGTGTAGATCATTTGTGGTTGCTTTTAGTTTTAGATTGATTGATTTTACATTTCAGCATGATCTTTCTCTGTGCTTTAACCATCTAGTAAGCAGTAGGGTGAGCCAATGCATTTTCTCATGCTTTCACTTTAATATTAAACCTGCTTTTGCCAATTCCTTTGATTCTTTGAGCCACCTAAAACACTCATTTTTGACAAAAAAATTAGCATTTTCTTGTTACTCACATCACAGAATTCCTAGTCTTGATTATGTGTCTTCCATAACAGAATGTGCCTCTATAAGAGCTGATGCTCCTAATAGGCAGAATGCACAGGTATTTGGAGCTGGGATTTCACTAGGTGTGTTTGTGCCTCCAGTTACCATGGATATACACTGATGCTCCCTCCCTCAATGTAAAGTGTCTCTCTCTGGTGTTTTATTACTCACAGACCTGCTGCAAGCACCTTGTTTTTATGACCCTTCAGCTCAAGGACTCATATTCACAGTTGTTGCAAAGCAGGATATTTGGAAGCAGCTTCTATGCCTATACACAGCATGGAATACTGAATGCCAAGGAGTTAAAAATCCCCCTGAGCTTGAGAGAGCTGCCTCTTTAAAATTCCTACTTCGTCTTCTAGTGCCTTGCAAAAACAAGAAAAATTCTCCTTATTCTCTCCGCAGCTATTCCTCGTAGCTGCCAGGAGGTGGAAACATAGCTACACCAACCCAGGGAGAAGCATGGTGCTGATGTGCAGCTGTACAGCGTGCTGCCTGCTGAAGAATGGTGCTAAAAATATCTGCAGTCCAAACTGGCTCACTGGAGCCCAAAACACAGCATCATACAGCGCTCCCTGAGCCCCTCCACATCCCCTTCCCCCCCTACCAAAACTTCTCTACTGCTTGCTATGGGTGCCCTGAAAGCTGCTGGTTCTGTCAGATGTGGCTTACACATTTATTTCAACAGGAATCCAAAAATCAGGCAGCCTGTGATTGAGAGGCTCCCACAGCAGCAGCCATTGCAGCCCTTCAGAACTGATGAACAATCAGATCCCTTGCAAAGTGACAAGGAGATAAATTGTCACTTGGTTTATGTGTCTGCTTTGACACTCAAAAACCTTACACCCATGTCCAAGTATGAAAAACATGGCAGAGATCAGCAGTGCTCATCAGACAATTTTAATCACCACAGGAACAGACACAGGTGTAACCTGTGTAACCTGTAACCATCTTCCCCTTGTCATTTGGTACCAAATTTTAAGGCCTGAGAGAGAAGTCCTTTCACAAAAGGCAAATACTTGGAAAAGGGGAGAGGGACACAGCAGTGTTAAGAGGCTGTAGACAAAATAAGCTTTCAAAATATCACAGAGTTGGGTAAAACATCACAACTTATTTTGGTTTCTGTTTGTACAAGAGGGAATTTGACATTAACTTCATTTCTGCATCCTGTGCATTCCCCACCTTGAGCTCATCCCACTGAGTGTGCTCAGCTTTCTCAGAACAAGCTGAAGAGCACAGAGGATGGACTAGAAATGAGCCAGAAGATATTTCAGAGGAGAGAAAAACACAGGAAACCCTTCTTTGCACAGAGAGCAGTAGAAGAAACGAGAAAACCTCCTTGCATGAGAAGCAGGTCCCAGAAAGTACAGCTGGAGAAAAAAAATGGGGAAGGGGTGTCAATAAATATATAGACAATTCCAGAAATCCACCCAAGAGTTTTGTGATTTTATAAAATTAATCATACACCTTATTTTCAGAAAAAAAAAATTAAAATTTATGTATCTATCTTCTTACCTTTGACAATTATCCAGGATGTCATGACCACAGCCCACATCTTTTCCAGCCCAGAATCCACTCTCACAGCTTTGTTCCATTCCAGGTAAACCTCTGTACTCTCTGTGGAGTTGGCAATCCCATACCTGTTACTACAATGACAAACATGCAAATAAAAGTCTGCAGAACTGCATGTTTACTTACCTAAAAACTGGTGTCAAAAAGATGACAGAAGGCATAATTCTCATTTTCTTTTGAGCCAAAATAATCTGGAGAAAACGAAGGAGAAAGAACAGTGAATATAAATCCCCAGGTTTTAACAAAGCTGGGGAACAGCTTGGAAGGAATGTGAGCTGGTTTCTCAGCCCAGCACACATCAGAATCAACCCAAAAAGTTCTGGGAGCTCACCACCTTGGCTGCTTAGGGCAAATAGAAATTTCCTTCTGCTGGGGGTATGGAGCTGAAGTCACTGGGCACAAGTAGAGGACAGCACACCATGTAAGGTGTGATGACCAGGTAAGACACTTAGGGAAATGATTGCACAGAGGCACTGCCACTGTGTGTTTCAGCCTCCCCAGCCTTTCTGCACTATATTTTTTTCCTCTTCTAACCAATGAAGCAGGAGAATTTAAAAAAACAAGTAATTCCCAGCAGTGGCTGCTATACCTCAAGTCCCACTCCCCCTAAGCACCAATCTTCCCTGAGTTCTACTTACATGAAAATGAATTCCAGAGGTGATGAGGCACACACAAAGCTCTCAATTTAAGAAAATTCATAGATCTCAATTTGAGGCAAAACAGCTTTGCTGCCAGTGAATGCAGCTGTGGCTATGGACCCAGAACAGATGCTAGGTGAGCTGGGGTAGACCTGCATCTAACCCAAGACTAACACACATTTTCCCACCCTGCTCTTTTCACCCAAATTCTTTCAGCTCTGGTAATGGTGCTCAGAGTAGAAATCCCATGGGAAGCTGTTTCCATCAGCTCAGAGAAATGCACAGCTGAGCTAAAACAAATCCCTGACATTTTTCACGTGTCAGTCTTGCATTTAGCATGCACAGATGAAGAGACAGAGTATGAACCTTATTGCACATGTCACAGTGTGGCAGCAATCAATTTCAGTTTCACACCCTAGGAGGAGAGGATACATCTTCATGAACATGGCTTTTATCATGCAGGAATTTCTGCTGAGGCACCACCTTGTCACCTCCCAACTCCCTGGACAAGCAAGCCCCTTACCTGTTACACTCACCATACTGAAGTGGCCCACAGCAGTTGGGAAAATACTCTTTATTTTGGCTCTGCACTGATAGCAGACACTGTCTGACTGCTTGACTGCCCATATTTTCAGAAGTTTTCAGTGAGGATGTGACTTTTGTCATGGGTTCTGAGTTTTGTGAGAGGTGCAAGCTTTCCATCTCTTTTCCAAAACCAGTTTTTCTGTCCTTATTGGCTCTTTATTACCTGTGAGCCTCGATTTGTGATCTGTGATTCTGCTGGTGCCTGATGAGGCAGCTCCAATCCAGGTTCTTTCCTTCTTCCAGGTATTTCGTGGCAGATGCATACATGATTTCCAGGATGCTGTGATCTGTGGTGGGATGGTGCAGACATTAACTGAGCTGACGTTTGTGCCAGGCCAATACCCTCCCTCCCCATTCTCCACTTGTTTATGCACAGTAAAAGGAGGGGCTCTCTCGTGCCTGAGATGTGCACACAGCACCCAGGATAACAGGCAACACAATGAAAACTGTACTTTTTCCTTCACATAAGAGGACAGAAAATCTATTTTCTAACATGGATCCTGCAGCCAAAGGAATATTCTCTATAAGCTTTGCTGTTTTCATTAAAATGGAAGGTGAGGAAAGCATCCTCTCTTCGAAAAATAAACAAGTGACAGCATCAGGGGAGAGGGATATTTGGGAGGGCTCTTTGTTCTTATTTCTTCAATTTGAAGGTTTTTCCTTTTATCAAATGTTGAGCTGTTCCATTGAAAGATAATCTAAAAATACTGATTGGCTCAAAATCGTTCTCTTTTGGGATCAGGTTTCACCTCCCAGCTCTCTGGGCAAAACTGAGCATAGAGAAAACAAAAGACTGAAATACATCAAGCCTCAATAGAAGCTTATTGCAATAGATGTTCTTTCTTTCCCAGAACCCAGGCAGCACCTCCTGGCCACACCAAGAACTCCTAAACTGGACTGGAAAAAAGCCAAAAGCCAGCAAAACTCCTTTTTAATTATTTCTCCTCCTCAAGAGAGCACCTGTATCAAATTATCTAGCTAGCAGAGGTAAGAGTCAGACTCCCACCAATATGAATATATAGAAAAACGTGTTACATCTCTTTTTCAATTATGAAAAAAAAAGTCTTATTACTGTAATTTTAAAAATTCTTAATTACTGTACTTTAAGTAGGAGAATTCTGATGTGAGCATCAGGGAAAAGAAATAGAGACATTCAGAAGAAAAAAGAGTAATGCTTACCACAACATCCTTCTGTTTCAGACTAGCGTTAAGAGGCAGGAGAGCTTCTCTCTTTACTTCAAAATATAGATTTTTCTTTTTCCTGGAAAAACAAAGCTGTCTTTTAGAAACATCTTTAAGTGCCAGACTTGCCAGGCAAGTGGAACTTGGTACACCGCTGGAAAGGAGAAAACATGAGTGTTTGCTTGGCCTCCATTTTCCAGATGGGTAGATGGCTTGAGAGGTTCTGTGATTCAATAGGAAACTAAAAACAAAAAGAAAGTGTTTGTTTGCTTTGGGATTTATTTTTTCCCCCCTCTCACCTTAGCCATGGAAAGATTTCTGGTTGTTCCACATTGCCTGGTCCTTTTAAGCTGTGTGCTTGTGTCCTGTGTGCTGGTGTGAGTTAAAACAGTTATTTTGGGTATGCCCTGATCTTCCTGTTGGCAGGGGAGGACAGCAAATGGGATTAAAAATGACAAACAAGCATTTATGTGCACTTTTCTATTCTGCATAGAAATTCCTGTGTAGGCTGTACTTGCAAGAAGTTAAATATCAAAATAGCAAAGTTTCTCTTGATGAGTAAATCCAAATATGTGCCCATTTGCTTTCAGGCAAGTGAGACCTGCTCAGACAGCCCAGCTTTGGTAAATCCATCAGATTCAATACAACAGTTAACAAATTTTATTAATGAATTGCAAGGCAGTCAGGACTAGGAAAAAATGAATTACAGGATCAGACAATGTGTTCTCCACTGTCCTCCTGTATCCTACACATGTCTTGCTTTAGAAACTCACCTCCTTTTGAAAGAGGAGGGAAAAAAATGTGTTGAATTCTTCTCTGTGTTTATATTAAATCAAAAGAATAAACAATGATAAAAATTAGCTATTGAAATCCTAATATTTTTATCCTACTTTGTTTTAAAAAATGAATCATCATGGGAAAAATACATATCCAAACAACTCAATGATGACAAAAGGCACTTTCTTACCCTCCTGCTTTACCTCATTTTCAGACTTAATTCTCTGGGTTTGCTTTCCTAGAGTACCACTTCATTATTACACATGTTATACACTGGCTTCTAGAAATGACAAATGGGCTGTCAGTTTTACTTTCTGATATCAAGATAGAATAATAAAATTAAAAAATTAAAAATTAATATCAAAACCCAAGAGTTCTATATTGAATTAAAACAGGATACCATTTAGTGAAAAGATGCAGCACTTTTTTAATCAATATCACAAAATTAATTTTGTCAATCAAATAAAAAGTATGCAAACCTTGAGAAATTAAGACTGCAGTGTTAGCTAAATTAATGAAATATAGAATTTCACAGTATTATAGTGGAACAACACAGTAACACAGTCAAGTGATCAAGCCCTCTAACTAAAATTGCAGATTATTGCCACTCACTAAAGTAACCCTAGGAGAGCTTAAGACAATGACAACATCCTTCACTTTCAATTATCTTACTTAATATAAATGCACTTTGAGTGTGCACTAGGTACTTTTGTCCTTTTGTTACAGGAGGGTTCATACTCTATCATTCTCTTTTTCAAAAGGACACAGTGAGCTTTAAAAAAAATGTCTAATGGTTAAGTCGTGCAACAGCTTAAAATGCAACCATTGTTATGAGAAAATCTGACTCAGTGAGAAGTTGAGGTTTAAGTTTAGGCAATCATTAAAGAACTCTGCTGGGAATCTCTCATGTGCACAGACAAATGAAAACCAAGGGATAACAGTGTAACTGCCCCCTGCAAAGCAAAAAAAAAATTAAATAGAAATAAAAAATTTTAAATATTTTTTTTTTAAAAACCCACACGACAGGAGGATAAATTATTTACTGCTTACCTTCTTGGGATCTTGTCACTGGCCATAAGGACTCAAACTCTGAATTTACTGCCACACACAGGAGTTTCATTCAGGGTTATGCTGCCTTCCCCAGTGACAGAGATCTTTAAATTCTTCCTCTGCTGGATGACCTGCCGAGGAACCAGCTTCAGTTGTGTCTGTGGATAATGGGATCTTTTGGTTTTCCTTCTCTGGTCTTTACTTCTTGAAAGGGCATGTGCCACTTACTGCAGCTCTCAATCCACTTCAGCATTTCAGGATCATTTAAGATCATTTTTTAGGCCCAGATATAGTCATGTCAGGAGGATCAGGGTGATTTTCAAGGCTGGCAGAAGGTTAAGATGTAGGTGGGTATTTTCTAGAAAGTGTCATCTTCCAGTTAAATCCGGGGCACAAATTCTGCTGCAACCAAAACCAGTTTTACTCTTACAATCAAACCAACCTTAGTTCCAGGTATGCATTTTGCTGAGATTTAGCGTGTCCTTAGTACTTAGGTTTGGTTTTCTGGTAGGATCTGTTGCTTATTTGGAGGGAATTTTAAAAGAATAAATTTATTAATCTTGGGTTCAAATAGGGTCTAGATTTATATCTCTCCCAAAGCTTATAATAATGGTTTTCAATAGTTACAGAGGAAAAGGGCTGCATTCTGCATTTCTACAGTGCCAAACATAGCAGTAGCCATTTCCTTTTTGTGATAACAGATAACAAGCCTTTCAAAGCCACAAAGTGACAAGAACTAATAAAGACCAGGCATTATCCACCCTCACGTTTCTACTAAAAGTTCTATAAGCATCACAAGAGCCTCATCAGAGCAGAACACAATAGTTCTCCCACCACAAAAGCCAATATACAGCAACCAAGAAGATGGAAACCTACAGGAAGTTTGTATTTCTCATTGCCTTCAAGGATACATTCCGATTTTTTTTCCATTATGGTCACTGATCTCAGATAGAAAGGTAAATGAATGCTAGTGCAATTTAAATTCTTCTTGCTGCAAGAGTGAATGCACCCAGTGAGAAATTTGATGCAGAAGTTGGGTCCTAATTAGCTGAGGCTGAAGCACCCAAGCACTCCAAATATCAGCTCAGCCTGATCTTAGGGTAATGAAATTCCAGAATAGAGCCTTTACTGGCAAAGTGAAACTAAACACTGACTGCTACAGACAGGTTAATGCAGAAATTAGTGGCATTTCCTTGAAGGATTACAGACTTGGGGGGTGGAGTGGGACAAGACACAGGGAGTAGGAAGAGGAATGGAAGAAGGGAAGAGAAGGAGAAATCAATGCCTTAGGCCTGGATGCTTCCTGTCTCACCGAGCTGTATTCTGGAGGAAGGGTACATGCTTTCTCTGGTAATTGTATAAGCACCTTTTCATTGTACTCCTTGAGGAAAATAGTGAATTAGACATGGTTATTATCTCTACATTTCAAAAGCTTTAAAGAAAAGGAACACAGTCTGCTGTCAAATTCAGAAATCTATCTCCAAAGGGCAAGAAATGCACATGCAACAGAGAAGGTAAGTAACTTATACTTTTCTTTCATAGGTCAAGAGGAAAAGAAACATTTTATAAGAATACATACTTTAGAAAAAAAAAAGAAAAATCCATGAGCCAGATGGGAAAAACCAGACTTCATTATTTTTTATGTCTCAGCATCCTGCATGTCCAAAGAGTACCAAATGATACAGGAAATGAAAGGCAAAACTGAAGAAATACGCATCCCGAAAATGTCCAATGGGATGAGCTGGAAAGAAAAGTCTTCTCAAGGTACCAGGGCCTGAGGGAAGAGGAGAATTCCAAAGGCATTTCCATTCAAGCAGCATTAATTTCACCAACATCAGCTCCAGTTAGCCAAGCAGTGCTGCACACAGCCTGATTGCTGTGCATGCATGTGAACATATCCACGTGTGTGCTGCCATTCACTACAACAAATCCACCAAAAAAGTCCACTTAGTTTGCATAAGTCTTCCTTTTTAAGACCTTTGAATTTTTTGCTGCAACAGAAATTTCCAGGTTTTTAACACTGATTTCAGTCTGACAGGAGGCAAAGGAGGAACTCATAGTTAACTCAGTAGTAAATTCTGCACCTAAAAGCCCAAATTCATGATCAATACAGAGCATTCTAAAGCAGAAAGCATTGTTCAGAGTTTATATTCTCCAACAAAAAGGGCACTAGGGAAGACAGTTCAATATTTAAAGAGCAAAGTCTGGAGCAAGAGGACTGCCACTGTCGTTCCTTGCTGACAGGTCCAGGGGACAGAAAACTTCTCTTTGCTGCAAACACAGGGACAGCAAATTATTTTTTTCCCTCTCCTACTTTTTAGGAAGACATAAGCCCAAAATGCTCGAAGGAGGGGTATTCTGTCCTTCCTCTAAGATCCTGCAAACCAGTAGGATTGCAACATTTGCCTCCCTTCCTTTTTTTCCTCTCTTTACCATGTCAGAAGCATGTGATCACCAGAAGAGAGAGAATTAATTACCACTTGGCTTTGTACAGGATGACTGATGAGTGTTCATTTGGTAGCTCAAATGGACTTTGCTTCATGATCACGGAGGACTTCAGTGAACCAAATATTTCTGTTACCAAATCACATGGTGCCTTATACAACAATTGCCAAAGTGGGAAAACCATCACTGGCAAAAGAAGGGGCAAAGGGAAAGGGCTGCAGTGATTTTGAAAGGCTTAAATACAGCAACAAATAAAGTATGCTTCCAAATATTTGACCCTGAATTTTCATTAACTGCTCTGTTATGAATCCAAGACAAGGATGGCACTGCAAGGAGAGAAGTGAGCCTGTGGTCAGCAAGTCTACAGTAAGAAATAGGTGAACAAGCACTATTTAGAAACATTCATCACATCAATTTTTAAGGGAGGTACATGCTCCCAGGCAAGAAAGTGAGTCACCATAACAAAGAAGGAACATTTTTACACCAAAATAGCCACATAAACCTTTTGTCAACAGAACAATGCTGGCAGTGTTACAGATCATTTGAGCACAATTTTATTTTCAGGACCAAACATATGAAGTATATTCATTCAAGTTTAGGGCTAGACACCTTGTAAAATGGTGTTAATAAAAAAAGGCACCTTTTAGTCAACTGAACTTTGTAAATTTACACTCATATCAAAGACATTAAAGATAAACTTCACCTGTGAATTTACTAAAGTCAGAGATCCCAGCAAGTACCAAAATTAAGAACAAAGGTGCTTCCCTCCATTCACCCAACTGAGGAAACAATGTGAACACTTACAACTATCAGAAAATGCTTATTTCTGACCATTTTTCCTAATACAGGTGAGTTTCACAGAAATTTTTCTAACCAAACATCAGAAAAGATTTGGCAAAAAAAAATTACAGAAAATATTTTGTAAATGTTTTCCCACAGGATAACACCATGATACTTGAAACAAAGGTTCATGGATGCATTACTACAACCAGGATACAGCTGGAAAGAGACCTAATTTGGAGAAAGCAGACCCCTAAATCTAGTTCCTGTGCTAATAGAACCACACCACCTAAATCACTTTGCCAACTCCTGCAATATAGGAATATTGTAAATTAAGAGGGTTTTTTTCATATTTTACCACTTTTCACAGTGCAAAAAAGTAAGATATCTTCTCTTTTTTTCTTTTCATATTTTACCACTTTTCACAGTGTTAAAAAGTAAGATATCTTCTCTCTTTTTTTTTAGTTATGTTCCTCATTTTTGTAGCTGTATGAATACACTTGAGAACATTCTTGCAAAAGGCTCAAGAGCCTTTGTTTAAAAAAATGCATCATCATGGGAAAAGTACATATCCAAACAACTCAATGATGACAAAAGGCATTTTTTTACCCTCCTGCTTTACCTCAGTTTCAGACTTAGTTCTCTGGGTTTGCTTTTCTAGAGTACCACTTCATTATTACATATGTCACACATTGGCTTCTAGAAATGACAAATGGAGACCTTATACAAGCTACCTTTACTCTGATCAATTCTCAAATAATTTTCATTCTACTAGTGGAAGGATAGGAAAATTTTTGGATTTATGAGCTTCACTAACATTTTACATTTTTGTAGCACCTTTTTGTTGGAAAACTCCTGTCAGGACCCAAAATTACCTCACTTGACTATGGCAGTGGCACTACAATTAAAAAATAAACCTTGGATCAGGTGCTGTTTCCTTGTATGCTGACCTGAGATCCTTGTAGAGTTCCCATCTTGGCTGATGTCTGACTTGTGGGAAAGGTTGCAAGCAGAGGACAGGGCAGGTTTGACTTGTCTGGTCCTTAAAACACCAGGGCTCACTTACTTCACTTTGTGGGTTTGAAGTTGTACCAAAAGGAGCAACTCCAAGCCACAGCAGCTTGCAAATCCACTTAGGGTAAGTGGATTACAGTAAGGCTTTTACAACACCAATGGTTGTCAGGTTGCAGCACATTTGGGTTATGATCACTTCTGTTACCTTCCCTTGGAATTAAACAGTCAGAGCAGACAGCCAGGGAAAACACAGGTATTACTTCCAATAATCCAATTCCACAGCAAGCCAACGAGAGAAATAAGCAGTTTTAAAGCTTTTTAAAATCGAATTAGACTTTTTTAACAAGAAGTTCACACGGTCAATTTAGTAGTTACCTTGGTATCTCAAATTTAGAGGCTTCCACCTCTAAACATTAGAAACACCCTGAGGTCAGTCCATGTCCATAGGTATATCCTGCACATGCTCATGGATCATGGATAAGATAAGCCCTTGGGACAGGCTGACCCCAACCAACAGCCAAACACCCGCCCTGACTCCTTCTCACTCCTCTCCTGCTGAATGGGGACAAATAAAAGAAAGGCTGGACTTATGCATTGAGATAAGGACAGCTTGGTAGGGAGAGGAAAGGAAAGTTGCACACGCAAGTAAAGAAAAATGGGAATTGCTTCCCTGGTTCCCATCAGCAGGCAGATCTCCAGCTACCTTTGTGGGAAGCTACATCTCAACATGCACAACAGCTGCTTGGGAAGACCACCACAACCACAAACTTGCCTTCCTCCTCCTTTTACCAAGCTTTTAATGCTGAGGGTGTGGAATATGGAATATCCCTTTGGACAGTTCAGGTCAACTGTCACCACTCTGTCCCCTCCCTGTAGTCAGGGAGGAGTGAAGGGGGGAAAAGCCACGGGAGGAAGCAAACAGTGTTCCTCAGCAGCCTGAAAAGTGGTGTAGCAACAACACTGTCCTAGGCACAGATGTAAAGCACAGCACCACAAAGGCTGCCAGGGGAGAGTTAATTCCACCCCAGGCAGACACAGTACAATCCCAACCCCTCGTTCCACACCACTCATATCATGTGGGATCTGAGATATCAAAGCATCCTCTGTGCCACTCCTACATTGCTTCATTTCTATACCCTACTCAAACCTTTTCACTCCATCTATTTATCTTTCCTGAAACTGCTTCTTACCAACACTTACAACTTAGACTGTGTACCCAAACCATCTTTACATCCAGCAGTCAGGTTTATACATCCTCTATGACCACTATACCTTGTCCCTTGACATATATACAGATATTATGCCCCCATTCCACGCCCTCCCCAAATTTCCATAAGAACAGTCAATTATTTTGGTCCTCCCTGTCAAGGGGATCACTGAGGACAGCACCATGTTGGATTGTTAAGCAACAAGACCCCTTGGGGTGGGTCAGCACTGCACTCACATGGCTCCTGGTGAGACTCATTCTCTGTTGGTTCAGACGCTTCCTGCTGTACTCTTTCCTATGCCATACAAGTCAAATAATGGATTCTTTTCTGCCAGGGATAAACCTCCTTGAGGTACAGATTTCCACTTTCTCCTGCACCAAGTGCACCTGGGTCCCTGAGCAATGACAATCCCACAAAGGCACTCTCCCTTTCCCAAGGCAGAGCAGCCCACAGTGCCTTTCCCAATGCACCTACAGAGTGGCCAGCTTGCCATGTCTCACCACATTGATATCATAGACACCTCCCTCCATCTGCTCCAGGGAGATTTTACCCACATGGGTCACTTGATTGCAGCGCATGTTTCTCATGTGTTTGTTATGGCCTCAACAGTCAGGGCCCAGCCCTCAATCACAAATCCATTTTTTTTTCAATGCATCTCTCCCAGTCATGGTCCTTTATCTTGAATTCTTCAATCTTTTTCATCCTATTTTCTCCCCATGTCCTGTAGAGGAAGGGGCTGAAAGTGGCTCAATCAAGGTTAACTTGACACAGTCCTTTTTATTTTTCCATCCAACAATGGGCATACAGATTTTAACCAGTAACTTCCTAAGCTGCAAGCAAATGCTGCTGGCCCAGGTCAATCCAGCAGCACCCAAACCTGCTCCCTTTGAGACATTTCTCAGAGCAGAAGAAGGCTCTAGCCCAGAGCAAAGGTCAGGCTTGCCTCAGATGACCTCCTTGAGTGAGTTTTTGAGTATAATATCAGTAGGACAAAATGCAAAGCTAATGAGAAATGCACGTGATTAGCACTTCTGCCCACAAGGACAAGACAGCCTATCAAGGTATCACGCATTCAGTGAAACTTGGTTAAATAAATCATCTTTTAAATCAACCTTTGCCCAATCAAAGTCCAGTCTTACTTATACGTACAGCCACAGGAGGAGCAGCAAAAGAGGACTCCAGTGAAGGCTGCTCTACATAGACATAGAGGTAAGAAATTCCTTTTTTCCTAATCCCTTTTCCCTTTGAAAGCTTCTTTTTGCAAAACAAATAATTTTGCACACATCAAAAGGTGTTGTATGCAGGGCATTGTAACCTTCTCTCCTCTTCTAACTATGAAGAAATTATTTTTCCCATAGAAGCCTACTGTTTCTCCAGCTCTGTGTAGTACTGGTTTTGCATCAACAGATTCCCAGTGTTTGTCAGGAAAAGCTGCTTTGAATTGTACTTGCAACTGATACAGTCTGATGTGTTCTAAACCATGTTCAAATAACAAGAAAGTTCATCCCTTTATTAGTTAATGTCAGTGCAATACACAGAGACCCCAGAAATGCTCAAGGCACCTGACCATGGACCACAAGTGAATCAGGATCTGCAGGCTGCACATCCTTACAAGCTGAAATTCCTGTATTCTCCAGCTCCAGTGACACCTGTGCCAGAGTCACCCCACATCCATGCTGTTCTGGGCGCTGCCCAAGTAACATCAACAGGGCAGCCTCAGCTCCCACAGCAAAGAGTCTGCACCATGGGCAGCCACAGCAGTGGCTCTGCACTAAGCTGCTCTCTCAGAAGGATTTGACTGCCAGCAGAGCTAAAGAACTGACTCCTGTCAGTAAAGAGACAGAAAAAACAAGCCTTTCCAGTAAAGTAATAACCAAGGTTGCTAATTACCTGGATTTTCCAGCTGGAGGAATTTGTCTTCATTTGTCTCGTTCCTCTGTCTTCATGGATCCCTGGCAGAACAATGTCTTGGGAGATGTTCCCTGGTCCCACCTCTTATTTACCTTCCATATGTGCTATTCCTGCATGACAAGCTTCACCTAAAACAGTTTCTTTACATCCCAGAGCAGTTTAGGCAGGAAGGGACTTTTAGAAGTTGCAATGCCCCATAGAAAACAGGGCCAGCTTACATCAGGTTGCTCAGGGCCCAATCCAGGTATCTCCAAGGACAGAGATTTCACAGCCTCTCTGGGCTCTTCTAGTCATATCTGACTGCCCCCAAGAGGAAAAGCTGTCCTTATGGATGTCTGGTTGGAATTTCCCTTGCTGTGCTGCAGCCTGTCTCTGTTGCCTCTCATCCTCCCACTGTTAATTTCCAAGAAGAGTCTGGATGTGTTCTCCACACAATCCAGTTAGGCAGTGGGAAAATATCAGTAAGATCTTCCCTTTACTTTCTCTTCCCAAGACAAAACAAACCCAGCTCTCTCAGCCTCCTTAGATAAATTATTTAGAACCAAAATTCCTTCTGCAAATTAGCTCAAATATGGCAATTACTTGGGGAGATCAAAACTGGGGACAGTACTCACATGTGGTCCATCAAATGTGAAAGGGAGGGGAACAATTCCCTCACTCCACTCACAATCCCTTTTCCCAAAACTTTACATCCTCTGTAAGATTTAATTCTGGTATTACACCCTCTCCTCAATCCTTACTATGTTTTCACAGGCAGACTTTTCTTATTTCAATTCTGCATTTTGCTTAAATTCATTTGAGATACAGTGACAAAAAAAAAGGCAAGGAGGGTTAGGGAAAGGGGTTCGGTTTCTTCTTGATAGCCTTGTTAACTAAATTCAGCTGGATTTCCTGGGGCCAAAAAACCAAACGAATAAACAAACAAACAAAAAAAACAAACAAAAAATCAACACCAAAAAATCCACTCCAAGAAGCGAACCCTCTCGACATGTAATTAAAGGGAATACACCCCAGGTAAGCCTCCTGTTCTTACTCACAGGTATTTTCTCCATCCTGTCTGGTAGAGATGACCTCTGCTCTGCAGCCCAGAGAGTGCACAGTGACCAAGAAGCCCCAGAAGAAGTATGGGTTCTTCCTGAGGATTGAGCAGGACACGGCAGGACACATCATCCGGAACGTGGAGCGCGACAGCCCCGCCGACAGGGCTGGCCTGCAGGATGGAGACAGAGTGCTCCGGGTTAACGGTGTCTTCGTGGACAAGGAGGAGCATGCACAGGTACAAATCTGCTCACTCTGGGATCCACACCGTGCCCCAGGCCCACAGCTGCTGTGGGAAGCTTTTTCTGCCAGTTTTTATCCCCCTGCATCATTCATTACCCAGCACGGGCATGGAATGTCTTTGGGATGCCTCCCTGTGGTGTTTTGAGGGTCCCCAGGATGAGGTGAGAGATAAGAACCTGACTCCAAGTTCTCAGAAGGCTGATATATTAAATTATCATATCATATTATAGAATGCTACACTAAAACTATACCAAAGAAAGAGAAAGGATACATATCAGAAGGCTTAACAAGAATGATAATGAAAGCTCGTGACTGACTTCTCAGAGACCCACACAGCTGGACTGTGATTTGCCATGAAGAAAAAACAATTCACATGGAACCAATCAAACATTCACCTGTTGGTAAACAATGTCCAAGCCACATTCCAAAGCAGCAAACACAGGAGCAGCAATCAGATGATTATGGTTTTCATTCCTCTCTGAAGCTTCTCAGCTTCCCAGGAGAGAATCCTGGGCAAAGAGGATTTTTCAGAAAATATCACGGTGACATCTCCCTAATGCATGAGCAGGGGGTGAGACAACAAAGGCAGTGGACAGTGCAGCTTTTCCTGGGGAAAGCTTTTAGCTCCACCACTCCAGTGCCTGCTTCCATTTTTCCCCTTGTCCACTACAGGTGGCGGAGATGGTCAGAAACAGCGGGAATTCCGTTGTGCTCCTCGTTCTGGATGATGCATCCTATGAAAAGGCACAAAAGGAGGGAGTGAACTTGGAAGGGCTGGGTCAAAAGACATCCACAGGCCAACAGCAGGAGCAGCAGTGCCCACCATCCACAGCCACTGCAGCTCCACAGCCCCGGCTCTGCTACCTGGTGAAGGAGGAGACAGGCTACGGCTTCTCCCTGAAAAGCACAGAAGGTGAGAGCCAGCAGAGAAGAAACTGGAAACAAATAAATATAAATATAAGTATAAATATAAATAATTATAAAATATATTGTGCTGCAGGGACAGAGGCAGCCACAGTTAACACGTGGGGGCTAGTGGGGAGACACAAACTGCTCTTGCTACCAGAAAGGAAGTGAGAAGTAGCAGGATGAGCTCAGATCCATCTCCAGAACATTTCTGTACAGCATATGCAGTGCAAGGTTTTCTGAGGACCATGCTTCTCATGGAATGGAAAACAGATGAAAAAAAAAAAAGACAGAGAAAAATAATAAGCTATTTTCTGCTGGTTATTTAAGCCCACTTAACCCCAAATTTACAGTCCCTGCTCAAACACTAGATACACATTCAATGTGCTATGTTAAGTCCTGTTCCATTCCTAAAATCACCTCAGGAATCAGCACATGAGGTTCTAGACAGCTGTAATAAATGCTTTCCCTGATTTTTAAGTTAATTCATTTAGAAAGAAAAGGATTTTGAACCTTTTCCATACATGCCTTTTTTCCAAGGCCAGTCAACGGAAGAGGGAGGTCTTCTGGAAAGCACCACCTCTAAAGAGCCCTCTAAAGGGTATTTTGGAATGCAATATAATTGAAGGACCAAACATAGAAGGATTCCAAACACAGGAAATTATTAAATGTATAAAATAACATAAAAGCAGCTTCTCTCTTCAAAATGATGGGGGGAGAGGAGGGTGGGGGGAATAGGAATCAAATCCCTTTCAGCTATGTTAAGCCACTTTGCACTCCTGGTAGAGAAATAAACACCATTTTGAGCTGCAGATAGTGAAGAAATATCTCCCTCCACCACTGAAGGGATTCTTCCAGGCCAGAGTAAGAGACAGAGGAGCGTCTGTACAGAAGGTTTGTGGTGCTCCTGTAATCTGCATGCAAGCAGGGGCCAAGAATCTCTGAGGACATCAGTGCTGAGTTTCCTCAACTGCTATATTCAGGCCTGTTGCAGTGACTTACCCTGTGTAATGAGTTTTCATTTATTATAGGACAGAAGGGGTTGTTCATAGTAGAGCTTTCATCACAAGGAGCAGCTGCAAAGGCTGGTGTCCAAAATAACGATCGCCTGATTGAAATCAATGGGAAAAATGTGGAAAATGACACCCATGAGGAAGTGGTGGAAAAGGTATTGATTTATCTTCTGTTCTGGCCTACTTTCACAGCAACCTATCAGGGTTACTGAGGAGGCCAGGCTGGCTGATTTAAGCACTTCACAGTAAATCTTGGGAGCTGCTGTTCATGCAGCACCAGCACATCAGCATAGCCCTCTGCGCTGGCTCTGTTATCCAGCAGCCTCTTGAGCTGCCTCTCAATGAACACTGGCATCAGAACAGGCCAAAGGATTTTCAATAACACAAGTATACTGCTGCCAGGAACGCTATTAAATAAATCCATTCCCTAGAAGTCCTGGAAATGCTGCTAATGGCAGGAGAGCAAGTCATCAGATGTGGTTTCCAGGGCAGGAAGAAGGAAGCCTCTGATGATACAGTCAGCACGGAGCAGGGAAGATTCCATGATTTTAGACAGTAGTCCTCTTTGTCCTGTGAAGAAGTCCGAAACTCATGAAATTTACTGTGCAAGTAATTTCACTAATTGGCTGCAAAGAACAATGCTAATGAGGCTTCCAGCTTTCCACTGCTGGCACTGCTAAAATGCAGCTGGGGCTGAAGAGATTTCAGAGAGCCATGAGACTCCAGCATTCCAGCAGCATTCAGGGCACACTGCTAACTATGGAATCGTGCAACACCTGGGTTTCTTTGAGCTACTGCAACACCAGCAGCACAGGGACACTGGTTAAGATGAGTAAAAAGAGCACTCATTAGAATAGAAAGCACTAAGAGAAAGACAGACTTGGAGAGGATGGACAGAAAAAAAACCTCACCTCAGAATCAGTAATACAGGGAGACAGAAGAGGACCAAGAGTGACAGAAACTTGAGTCGTGTCACTGTAATCTAAAATAGTGGTATAGATGGCACAATAAGCCTATATTAGAGAGTTCCACACCTAGAATAGCCAAACACTATCTACTCAGGCTCCCTGGATTCTACAGCACTGTATGCCACTCCCATGGCCCTACAGGTAAATCCCTACACATCAGGAACAGTATGAAATATGGAAACAGTATGAAATATGGAAAATTTCCTCATTCATTACATGCCCTTGATTTTGTCGTGGTCCAGATTTCTGACTGGAGGGGGGAAAAGAAAAATAAATTTACAGTAGCATGGCCTGGACTAACAGCACCCAGACTCTGCTGTGTATCAGTGCACCAGTTACCAAATATCCCCAATTCCCACGTGCTGTCGAAGGGGTGACATCTGAGACTGTACATGTGCTGTCACAGGTAAAGAAGTCTGAAAATCATGTTGTGTTTCTACTTTCAAATGAAGAAACAGACCGTTATTTCACAAGCCAGAGGATGGCACTGAGCAAAGAGAGCGCCAGCCTAAGCTTGCTCCCCCTCAAACCACGACTTATTGAGATCCAGAAGGGAAAAAGCGGTTATGGATTTTATCTACGGCTGGAACAAAATACTGGTGGTAAGATCCAAGTTAACACACAGGCCATGACATTTGCTGTACCATTTCTTCCTATATGATGTTTGCAGTCCTCATTCTCTTTGGCTTCTTGCTGGCCATCTAGGAGAAATCCTCAGGGAAAACATCCTCAACCCAAAGTGCAATTCATTTACATTTGCTATGCTTTTTGCTGTCTTTAAAACTCACCAAGCTCTGCCTTCACAGCAATCTTTCTCCACTTCTTATCTCAGACCATGTAATCAAAGATGTTAATTCTGGAAGCCCAGCAGCCATGGCAGGTCTAAAGGACAATGACATCCTAGTGGCTGTCAACGGCGAGCGAGTGGATGGGCTGGATCATGAAAGCGTAGTGGGAAAAATAAAGCAGTCTGAGGAAAGAACCTCCCTGCTGGTGGTGGATAAGGAAACTGACAGCATGTACAAACTGGTAAGAAAATGCAGACCACTGCTAGGAATTGGTAATTTATCACAATGAAACAGCCAAAATCTACTCTGACACTTTTTCAACTCACAGGAAATGTCTAAGAGACATTTGTATTCCAGCAACTCCTTACACTGGTACAGGAAGTCACTTAACACCCAAATCTTTGGCCTCTTCCTGATTTTTATAAACACTATTGCAACAATTCTAAATTCAAACACATCACAAGAAAGGTTTAGGTTTGCTGTTAAGACATCAATTTCAGAGCTACATGACTGTGTAACTATTTATAAATAACAAATTTCCCTTCTCACATAGATCAACACTAGTTTTCCACTCAGAACTAGTTTTCCACTTCTTCACTGCAGCTAAAGTCTGAGTCATTAACAAAATTTCAAACAAAATGTGTTGAGCATAAGAGCCTGAAACAGATTTCACAACAGAAATTTTTATTTTAATGTAATTTTGTCACTTTTTTCAGGCTCAGATTTCCCCTTTTTCATACTACTACAAAGCACAGGATTCAACCCCAGCTAAAATGCAGGAGAGAGTGGAGTTGCACACTGAGCAGAAAGTGAATCACAAGCCAAGGATCTGCAAGATGGTGAAAGGACCTAATGGATTTGGCTTCAGTTTAAACATGATCAAGAACAAACCTGGATTGTTCCTCACTGAGGTACTAATGAAGAAGGAGGAGCAAGGAGAAGCTCAAGTAGTCTGTTGGGCAGCTTCCTCCCCTCCATCCTGCAAAGCAAGAAAAATGCAAGAAAAGCCACAAAAGTCTCTTTCCCAATGTTCTCTGATCAGAGCTAGAATTGTTTAAGTCAGACTAACATTGTTGGCCCAAGATAAAAAATGAGCACCAGGAAACATTCCTTCTTACCGTTAGACATCTAGAGGGAAGGAGAATTCTGCTTTTGCATAATTTCTGCTTTTATTCATGAGTCTGGCACACTAAAATTAGTATTTTGGACAGAATTGGTTTTTACTGCAGAACAGCTTCATTATAGAAGAGATGCCTTTGCCCTAATTCTACCCACCTTCTCTGAATTCCACAGCTGGTAAAAACCAAACTGCTTCTGTTCCAAATTACACCTGTAACTTCAGCTTTCTTGAGATGAGGGGTTCCACTCATTACTAAGGGATCTGTGAATTATACTAAACTTTGAAGTTATTGAACAGAGACCTCTAAATAGTTAGAAAACTTTTTTTACCTGTCTTCATGGTTCTACCATGCCACATTCCTATCATGTAAGTTGATCAAGATAATCTTAAAATCTCAAACTGATGGGCTCCATATATATTATGTCTGGGCCCATTGCCCATCCCAAATCTCTCCTTCCCCATGCTTATTTCAGCATCCTCTAGGGAAAGCAGTAACTCAGCTGCTCATGCATCTTTCCAAGCTTTCTGCCAAGATCCTGCTTTGAACTCCCCTCTGCAGGTACAAAGCCAGGGAGCAGCTGGCAGAGCAGGTGTGGAAAACAACGACTTCCTGGTGGAAGTGAACGGAGTGAATGTGACCAACGAATCCTATGACAAGGTGGTGGCAAGGATCCAGAGCACTGGGGACAGACTGACACTGCTGGTGTGCAGCAAAGATGCTTACAGGTACTTCCAAGGCCAAAACATTCCCATCACAGCCTCCATGGCAGAGTCAGACACTCCTGAGCCTCCTGCTCACACAGAAAACCATCCAGCAGAGCCAGAGAGGAACTCACCTGAGCCAAGGGAAAGGGTGAGTACTCCTGCATTAGGCAGATGCTGAGGGATCACACAGGGGATAGAAAAAACATCTTTTTTTCAGGTAGTCAATTTTCCAGAGCTAGGATTGTTCACTTGAGCCTGGATTTTTACAAGTTATTAAAAGGAAAGCAGTTAATTATCACAACAACTCTTCCCCACACATAATACAGGTATCTTTAATGGAAGATTAAATCACACAAACAATGTACATACAAGAGATTTCATGGAACAAGATAATCCAAATACAGTAATCCCAATGATGGGAAACAGGCAATACAATTGTGGAAGTGGAGGGGAAAGTGCTTAAATAAAACAAATAGTGCTTGAACAGAAAACATAAATGTTTGTGAAAACCACATGAAATATTTCGAAATTGATCACTTTGGAGAAGGAACAGCAAGTGATAGGTTATGACATATTCTAGGCAATGTGCTGCTTTCAAATTATTTTACACTAGAAAGAATCCAAAGCATGACTAAAGTCAGAAAAGCAAGAAGGTGTTACTTCTTGAAGCAGTTTAAACCCTCTGTGGTCATCCTCAAATATTAAAATGCTTTTTTTCTGATCATGCAAAAGACAGAGACAAGGTAAGACCAATAGGGTTTCCCATTTCTTTTTCATTAGCCTTGCCTGCACGTTTTTTCAAGAATGCCTTAGCACCCAAGCTGCATTTTGCAGAAGTCAGCACTACTTTGATGTTCAAATTGTGCAGATATGTGAATTCAACAATAGAAACTCTCTATTGAACAAAATTCTCTGAAAATGTACTTAACCAAAGAAACCCTTCAAACAGAAAAATGGTATTTGTTGGTTCATTCTGTCATCTAAACAAGTGTGTGATTAGTGCAGATGAAAACAGGAGTCTGCAACAGTGCAGACTATCAAACATGTTTACAAACTGAAAATAATCACAACATCTTTGTTACTCCTCTGCAGGCAGACTCATCCTCCTCCTCCTCCCAATCAGCAGCCTCCACAAGAGCTGACAGTGACAACAGTGATGACACAAAGTTGTGAAGAGACAAAACTATGCCAAGAACAACAAAAAAGAAACCTGCCAAATCTTTTCTTCAGTTCTTCTTTGCTATTCCACCTCTCAGAACTTGGCTGTTCCAAGGAGTGCCAGAACCATAAAGGACTGCAAACTCTTGCTGCAATAAACACTTCAGTGTAACCTACATCCATTTAATACCCTGCAATTGTGCTCCACTGGCATATTTCTGCCTTGTGATATGGGCACTCAGTCAGTCATTTCTGAAAAGGCCTAAAGAACTGCAGCTTTATAATTAAATGTCCTGCAGCAGAAGCTGGAAATGTTTTACAGATTCGTAAGCATCTTAGGCTATTAAGGATAAGCTCTTAAAAAAGAGCAATTGATTTCTGCCCATTTCCCAGGAAAGGCAGCTCTCCAAGTCCATCACCTCAATCTCTGTGGCATCTTTGCTTACAGCAGTACAGCTGCTCTGAAATGGCATAAGACCAGGTACTCTGTGCATTATGATCCTTTTTCCTGCTAACATTGCAGAAACTTCCTTCAAACATTAGGCTAACTTTGTAATTAACAACTCAAGCCGTTTAATCACTATTTTGTCTCCTCTGCATACAGCTGTGGATTAGAATAGTGTATGTAATTCAGTCTAACCCCACGTCTAACCCCCATGTTGTCCTGAATGTGACACAAATGGTTCAGTAATGCTGCTGCTGTGCACTTTGCTTCCTTGCTGTACATAAAAGACAATACAGAAATAAATTGTTTAGAGTGGTTATTTTCCCCCCTCCAAATCTTACTCCTACCACCTATAATTTATGTTCCAGAACAATTATAAAACAAAGCCTGTGGCAATGAGAACCTAAAAGTTTAAGTCACAAGAATAAAATTCCTAACATACAATGTAAACAAGGCATGGCAGTGGTCTTCCACTCAACACTGAACTCTACCAAAGAGGAACCCAAAACCTCAGTTCCACTTATGCAGAGAGAGAAAAGAAAGTTGACACTCAGTAAGAGAAAGCAAATCTCCAGTTCCAAGGACAGTAGGTGCTAGTGATACACACTAGCACACACTACATACAGAAATGGAGTTCTCTCCACTCCACTCCTGCTGGAACTGCAAATCCCAACCACCTTCTGGCTCAAATCCAGCCAAATCTTTGGGACTGACAAAAAACAACTGTGATACTCACATATTACAAAAGCTTATTTAATTCCACAGACGCAAACATTCAATTCCAGAATTGCTGTCCTCCAAATCCCAATTATAAGTTGATTTTCAAAAGAAAAATCACATTTCTTGGTGCCTTCTGTGAAGATGATGTTCCAACAGCAGGAGGTGTTCCCTCAGCCAGCCTACCACACAAGCTCTGATGCCCCTGGATAGTGGTGTATCCAGCATTGCTTTTATTGCCTGGCAATTAACTGTTTCAAGTTTAACACACACACCCCCATCCCTTCCAGCTGTGGCACTGAATAAAATGAGCCACAGAGCCTGATGATGACACGGGTGGAGGTTCAAGGAGCCAGAACACACAGAGCAGTCCTGTCTCTCCAAGTTTTGCAGTTACACTGCCAAACACACAGAGCAGTCCTGTCTCTCGAAGTTCTGCAATCCACAGGAGCTGCAGCAGCGCAGCTGACAGGACAGAGAGCAGTGCAGTGCTACAGTTCTGCCTCAGAGGGCCATATGCTTTTCTGGGGCTTGTTTGTGTGCTAAATAGAGAAAGAGGATACTGGAGAGGGCACTAACTAGGAATATCACATCGAACCAGCGGTGATAGAAGTTGAACTGGAGCTCTCCCAGGACCTCTGTGATGATGGTGCGGTATTCCGGAGGCATGCTCATGCGGATCAGCAGCACTGATGACACAAAGTACATTCCCTGCAAGCCAAAACAGGGACAGCAGTCACTGCCTCACCTCAGCCTCTGGGGCAAACAGGGCAGCACACAAAGATACTGCCATGTGTTTAAACACACGCGAGGTGTGCATGCAGAAATGCACGTGGGTGTGCCCACCGTTCTCCATACTCACCATTATCTGTGCTAACAGCAGAACAATAACGTTGGAGGACTTGCTGCTGGAAATGGCATAGAAGAACTAGGGGAAAAAACCACAAAAACATTGGAAAGAAGCAGTCAGGTAAGTAATGTGCCTTAGGACAGCGTGAGAGGTACGCACCATTCAACGTAAGTAATGTGCCTTAGGACAGCGTGAAACGTACACATTGTTCAATACCTTTTCATCTCAAAATACCCTATCAAAACCATGCATTCTAGAGGGCTACCTATAGACTACTCTCATAAACCTCAAACTTTCATAAACTTTCATAAACCCTAGTCTGCATCAATCTTCCCCAGCCAGCTGCACTTTGTGTTAAAAATCACAAAACAATACAGAGAAGTCTAAGCACAGGTACCAAAGGCCAGGTCAAGTCCTTTCAGTCTACCTTTCAGTCCTACCAGCAGCTTAAATTAAGTAATGCAAGTGCTTTTAGTCATCATCTCATCAACCTTACTAATAAGCCTTGGCTACAGCAGCATTTTGAACCCCTGCTTACATTTAGCATCTTATTTAACATCTAGATCCCTTCCTGACAGAGACTGGGGAAATGTCCTGCAAAAGGTATTCTTCCTACCTTCCTCCCTCTGCAAGAATTTATATTCAGATATTTAAACACAAATACATATTGAAAGTTTATACAGTACTTGTTCCACCAAAAGGTAAAGATCTGATAATGAATTTCTCTGTGTAAAACCACTTAAGAGTCCTGGCTCTTACCTTTGTAAGTGTGATTAACAACCCTCTAATGGAGGTAACAATGATTATTCCAACAAGAATAAAGGAAATGTGCTGAGACCAGAATTTGACCTGTATCAACAAAAAGAACACAGTTAAAACTTTAACATTAACTTCATTTACACCACCTTGTACAGCTGCCAATTCTTTAGGGTCTTTGTCTCTCCTAATTGTACAGATATCTATTGCAGACAAGGTTTATATAACAGACATTTTCACAAATGTATTAGCAACTGTTTACTCCAAACAAGAGAAGGAGATTTAGTTTATACCAATCACAAAGAACCCCATTTTCATAGATTGTGTAAATGACAGAACAATTTGCATAAAAAATCAAAATTACTCTGGAGCTGAATGAATTAATCTAAGCAGATTGTCTAAAGTGCTTCTATTTCTCCAAAACAAAAAAAAAAAAAACCCAAACAAATCACTGCCTCTCTGACAAGACCACAAGCCCATCTCAGCATAAAATCAGTGTGAAAGCAATATTCATGGTGCATTTTCCTTTCCTCCTCAATAAGTCAAAAGCCAAAACCACATTCTCAGGGTCTATCTTTCTCCCTAGCAGCAGGATGATTTTATTTAGATAAGATATGAACTGCTGAAAAGGCTGCAAGAATTAATAAAGGCTCACATCAAACTGGATTCCCAGGTAATTTACAGTGATCTCAATTCCTCTTGTGACTGGATCAGTCTTCCCCACACGGTCAAATACAATATTGATGGTTGCCTGCAAGAGAGATGGATTTACATTCAAGCAAAAAGGCAAAAGCATTTCTCACTCTCACAGGTGAGGCTCATTGTACCACCAAGAAAAGGACAGGGAGTGGTCAGATTGCCAAAGGCAGCACAAAACACATCCATGGAAGAATTACTGGTGTAATGCTGCATAGAAAAAGCCAGATCCAGAGCTTTATTTCAATCAAGGGCCAGTTTCTTTCAGAATTTCTGGATTTTAAAGAAACTATAGCATTACTCAATGAACTGCATGCATAGCATAATCTATGCAGGGTATGTTTGCATACATCCATGAAAAAAATGAAATAAAACATTTACATACCATGAAGATTTTCCAGACACAATAGATGGAGAAAAAATAACCCAAAAAGTTAAAATATTTTCCCTGGAAAGTTTTGGAATACTCTATTCTCTCCTGGAAATACAAAATAAGGGAGAGGAAGCAGAACATTAAAAAATATGTCATTGTCACAATCACCCACAACATAAAATTGTAGTGGAGCACCAACAGTAGCAAACACAGCCGTATCTTTCTACATATTTCAATTCAAATGTTTCTGAACTCCAAAGTGTTAATTCATAAGTTTGTAAATAGTTATAGGGCCATGGGGCAGACTCAAGGATGGATCTGAACTGCCATCTAGCCCCAAAATTAAAGGAACAGATCCTCACTCCACTGCATTACAACATTTCACCATTTACCTATGGAACAGGTTTCAATTTCTCATAACACATGTACTCTTTCAAACTACTCTGACCTCCCAAGACCCATCTGGGCATTTATTTGCTGTGTACCTTTGTTGCATGCAAGTCAGCAGTTTCCAGGAAAAGCTGCCGACTCAATTCTTCCAGGGCATCCACTTCTTGCTGGATAAGGGACAGATCTGGCAAACCAACATAGTCAAGGCTAGAACACATCATGAATTCTTAATTAAGAAAACATTCCCCACCTTCAGTTCAAGGGCCACATCTAATGGTTTGGTCTCTTCTTAGACCCAGATCAGCTCTGTAATTCAGTCTTCATGGTCCTCATTAAATAAGCAACAAAGAAATCTCAAGGATGAACCTGATGCACACTACTCCAGTTTAAGGAGGTAGGCAGGACACATATTTAGGCAGTCATGCAACGAACTCTTTATTTCTTTGCCTGGGAAACACATCACAGAATAGAACCAGAGATCTCAAAAACTGCTGCTCCACTTTGATCAGCATCCCTTGCCACTGAAGTGCATCTCACAATATGTCATCTCATATCATCTTCATAAACAAAACTGCTGAGTAACTGCTCTGAGAGATTAGTGATTACTATGACTAGTCTGTCAAATAGCCAAATTCTGATTTTAGCAGCTAGTGTGAAAGGAGAGGAAGAAGAGTCCTCAGCCTCAAATATGCAAAATGCACTTCAAGTGGTCTGACAGAAATCATTGGTAAGCAACTCTGTTAGAGAAGTACAAACCCCTGTCATTCCCAAGAGATTCCTTCTACAGGGAACTGGATGATCTTAAGGTTTCTTCTAACCCAAACCATTCTATGAATCTCTGGTAAGTGTGCACATCAAGTGTCCCCTAATCTGCTGTACACCTCACCCATGGTGATGCAACAGAACATTTATAGAGCAGGGCAGAAACATAAAACTTCTGCCTGTGTCACAGTAAAACTGTGCCCCAGGCCTGGGCAAAAGGTCAGACAGTGCTAAAGAACAAACTTCCTAGGAGACATTAGGCTTGAAATGTGCTGAAACACAAATGCTTTGTGACTGTCCCAACTAACACCCTACCTCTCAAAACAAAGAAAGCTGGATCCACCTCACAAGGCAGGTGCCAGCATGCAGATGAAGGATACTTTCACTGCCAGGAACAGATGTTGTAACACTTTTTATCATTCCCCAGAAGCCAGTGGGTCTGTTATGCACTTCTCCTCTCTGGAACATTGTCCTGTGAGCCACTGCTATCCTGAAAGAACAGAAAACACAAGTCCTTAGAATATAATATTTTCATGAAAAATCAAAACAAGAAAAAAGAAAAAAAAACCACCAGCTTCTTAGAAGATGCTTTTAAACTAAATTCACCAAAAATAGATGACCCTTTTTTCTTCCCCTAAACACCAATCCTGCTACATAAAATTATCCTGATTAGCTCTGGAGTAGAGCCCAGATCTAATCAAATGAGATTCAATGAGCCACTTCCCAAGTCTTCCATTCAGAATCCTGTTTCAACCCTAAAGGATTTAAACCCAGATAAACATTCAGAATTCAAATGGATTTCTCAGTCATATGACTAGTTGCTTTCCTTTCCTCAAACACATGACTGTGTTATCTCAAGCTCAGGAATTAGAAGACTTCTCATGCTCCTGCCTCCCCTTGGACACCTCTTCTTTATCAGGGCACATCCGCCTTTTCCATGGAGCTATGAGCTCTGGATGGTGTGCAGAGCACTCTCTGGTATGCTGTCACTCACTGCTGGGCTGCATGACAAGCTGCTGTGAAGCACAAACACACAAATCCATTCTTGGACTGAACCACTGGATGCTGCAGGCCATCTGAACGTGACTCTTGAAGTTAATTCCAACACCCCAGCAGCAGCAGCTGTGTATCGTCCCTCACACTTCCATGTGCACCACAGCATAATCCCCAGCAGCACTGTTGGCTTCTGCTCTCCTTCCCTCACATTTCTCCCCACTGAAATTTGTGAGCAAGTTATCCATTCCTAAGCTGAAAACTATTCACAGGGTTCTCATGATGATCCATGATTCTGTGTTTAGTCCTTTTCTTGTAGCTGCAGTCAGCATTGCTACATTTGGCACTGAGTCCTCTTCAAGGATGTTGATAAGCAGTGTAATAACAAAAAAATTAAAAATCATTCCATCATTCCTTTGACATCAGCAAAAGAAACACCCTTAGGGCACCCTACATACAGATAAAAGCACATATGGCCACAGACTACAAATAACAGAGATCTTAGAATCCTGATAGCTGCCAAATGTAAGAAATGCATTTTTAATCCTTGCTTTCTTCACAGTACACAGTCACATGGTCCATCCCAAATGATCCATAGCATTGCAGCAAAAATTCAGCAATACCCAGGTGAAACACAAGGCTACAGACACACAAAGGCAAATCTTCCCTTTTCAGAGGTGGCAGGGATCTCTGTATCCACACAGGAGTCCTGGAGACCTCACAGAAAGGATCCAAGGCAAACCCCACACACTCTGTGCGTGTAGATTGGTAATGACAGTGTGTGGTATTTGTGTGTCACATCAGCTGATTTGACTCTAACATGACACAAATGAAGCAATGCCATCAGAATGCTGGCATTTCAAACCTGAGCATTAGTTATGTCACACCTGCAAGAACAAGTATAAAGAATCTGACAGCCTTAGAGGTGAGTTTCCATAAGGCTTTACTTGATGGTACTCAGGAAGGAGAGAAAAGTGATTCCTGAGCAAAACCCATCAGGGCAAACAAATTTCACCAGCTATCTCCTACTGACTAGAAAGCCAGCATGAATAAGGGTTGGCATGAGAAGAAATGTCAGGATCAGCAAAGAAAACAAAAAGCTTTATGTTCTATTGCCTCAGAACTCTTGTGCTCACTGATAAGTTCTGAACTATCAGTAGTACTGAGAAGGTGGCCAGCACATCACTGACAATGTATGGAACTGCAGCATTTACCCTGAGCTGGAAAATACTGCTATTCCCACTTGTTCTGCCAATTACTTGGTTGCATTTTGACTGATACATATCTAACCTTTTAAATTTGGCTTTACATGAGCAAATAGTCCAATCATGCAAGCCCACTGCTCCCTGCCAAAGCAAAAAAGAGAACAAGAATCTACAGAACTCAAGCTTCTGCTATTTCTTGCACAGTTCTGAGACTACTTAGTTTTGCACATTGGTTTGGGTTTTTTGTTGGGTTTTTTTAAACATATTACATGAGTTTCACTATAATTCCCAAGTGATTAATACATGGCTCTTCATAATGGTTGGGAAGTTGCCATATTCAGAAGATTTCCTGGCCATAGAGGCATGAATGTGCTAGTTAGTTACAAGCCTCTGGCATCCTGACTTTTACCCCAACATCACTCTCCCTGAACCGGAGATCCAAAAACATTGCACAAAACAAAAGAGCAGAGTCAGAAACAGCACTACACAGTATCTTTTAACCGCAGCATTCTTTGAGAGTGCTTCCAGTCAATTAAATCAATTAAACCTCAGTAATTAAATTCTCTCACTACTTACCATCTCACACATGACCACAAACACAGAGGTAACAGTTGTTCACCACTTAACATTTTCAAAGGGGAAGGAGGTTATGCTTTAACTACACTTCCATGAGCTAATACTCATCAGCAGATATATACATGGTGATAAATTTGGCAAGGTTAGGCTATCTAAAAGCTCCCCTGTACACATTAAAAGGTCCCATTGAAACATTAAGGCACCAAAAGTAAAGTTTGGGAGACTGTTGTATCAGACAGTCACACCTTTGAAGTAACTCCAGTAACTGGATTTATTCTGCACTACGCGCAATACATGAAATATGTAATACTGATATGAAATATGCAGACAAAAATCTTTACAGAGTAAATGAAATTACATTGTTTCTGAAAGTCCTTTTTTTTTAGCTTGGGGGACATGGAATAAGCTAAACCAATGCTAGCAAAATTCTGATGGCACACTGGTGTACTACAGTATACCCACATTAGCAATGTTTTGCAATTCTGCAAAACTTGACCAGCATGAACTTTGCTGTTTGCAAGAATATAGCTGTGTCCACAGCAGCTCAGTGCCCTGCTTCAGCTTTGGCCAGGATCCACCATATGTACAAACCATTTTCTGTCCTGAAACCACGAGTAAGAGCCAGCTGTAGTGGCCTAAGGGTCCCTGACTCAGCAGGAGAGAAAGGTGCCCATCCTACAGATCAGTTATGCTGCCAGCAGAGAGTTACAAATGGTCTTGGAAGCCTAATCTGCAGCCACAAAGGGCACTACTTAGTGTTAAAAACAGTATCAGGCCAGAACAAAACACCACACAGCTCAACCCAAATCAGATTTCAAGAACCAGCTCATACCACAAAGACTGCAAATCCTTGAGATAAATAATTTTGTGTTACTGTTGTCCTCTCACCTTTTTTTCTTGCTAACAATCATGTCCATAGTCTGAAGGAGTCGTCGCTCCAGAGCCAGAATATCTGCATCTGTCACATTCCTGCAAAATAAAGACCCCAATTAAACCTGCTACCCCATTTCAGAGATGTGCACATGCCTATGAGGCAAAGAAAAGTCTGTATAAGGGGAATGTGCAGCAGCAGTGGAAAATGGTTCTAGCATGCAGACATGACAACAGCTAGATTCAGAAAAAAAGTAACAAAAGAACTTGAAACAATGCCACAGGAAAAGCAAAAAATTATCTCAAAAAGCTGGATAAGTATTTCACAAGGCTGCAGTTACCTGAGAAAGTAGGACATGTAAGTGTATGGACAGTTGACAGCCCCAAATCCTGACAGCAAAGCCATGAGTGTCACCCCAATCACACCAACACGGCTGATGAGCTGTTCTATAGACAGGATTCCTGAGGGAGGGAAAAACATGGCATCAGCAACCTTGCTCTCTTCACTCTGCTCCACACTTGGTGCCTTCCTAACATAACACAGAGCTGCTTAATTAATCTGACTGCCTTCCCACTGCAATGACCCCAGGTAACAGGAAGGACAGACAGGGACTAGGAGAAGAAAGGGGTAAGAAGTCTCCCTCAGAAATCACATTACCCTGCTTAGAAACAGGGATGGGGAACTCCGGCTATGAAGAAACTTAAGACAGATATATGGATATGTGGAGAGGACTAAATATCAATATTTTGGTTCCAAACTAATAAAATATGTTTGCCATTTGCTGAGTTGGGAACACAGATAATCCACCAGGCACTTATAAAGGAGTGTCTTCCAGAAAGACACTTCTGCAATTATCACCAAACCAGTTGGTCCTGGCAAACTGGCCTAAAAACATCTGAACCCCCCTCCTATTAGAAGTGACCCCTCCAGATCAGACACAAGCTGTGCTGGTAGGACAGTGGGCTTGGGAAGCTTAAGCTGCTCCTGGCTGTCCAGTGTTTATCTGGCTGACACAAACAAGTTGTTGAGGTGACCACCAGCAAGGTCTTCTACCTGAGCACCAAGTGGACTCTAAAACATGTAATTCAACATGAACATCAAGCCTGTGCTGTAACCACCACCAAGCACTGAAGCTGCATTTATTCTTAACCACAGACCTCAACCTGCCTTTCCAGGACACAGTGCCATGTGTAGTAAACAGCACTCACTTTTTAGGGAGCTGGTTACAGAGCAGCTGCCACACACAGCACATTTAGAGCTTACACGATTGCAAAGCTGAGATGGCTGAGCGCCAAACCACATTTCATGCTTCAGAGAAGTGGAATGAATGATGAAAACAAGGCAAAAAGACTTCACAAAGGGAAACTGAGACACCCGGTCATGTGCAGCTGCACAGAGATTTACAGGACCTACAGAATGTGCTACAATACACTGGCCTTTTGCCCCACACACTGTCAGAATGCAGCACTTAGAACAGAGGTGCCTTCAAAATTATATGACATTCCACTGGTTGGAGCAATGCTTCCCCATGAAGCTCACACAAAGTGAATGAATGTTCCATCAACTCACACAGAGGTAGGAGCTTTATCAGAATATTGGTGTGTCATTAAGCATAACCCTCCTTCTACTGCAAGCTCCCAAACTCAGGTTTGTTAGATAAGCTGCAGTCCAAGGAAGCCCTTGCTCAGCGGTGCACTCCTCAGCTGCAGGACACTGCCATCCCCATCCCCACCTGCCTGAATTGGGTCACCACTCCCTGATGAAACCCACAGCAGCCTTGTCTGCACATGCAGGACAGCAGCACCCCAACAATACAGCGGGGAATAAACATGTGGAATCCTCTGCTCTAACCTCATGTCTACATCTGGTAGGATGAGGCACTGTAGAACTCTTAAGTGGAGGCATGACACCCTGTAAAGTACAATTAAAAACAGAAAACACCCTACTAGCCATTCTGGAAATCTGCAGGTGTTACACAGCCTCCCAGAACCTTGTGGTGACCTAAAGAGGATTACCCAAACCCCATGGCTAAGTTTCCACTGGATTGTTACATTCTGCCAACTCAAGCACCTTCTGCAGCTCACAATGGACACAAGCTTTTCTTGGCAATGGAACACTGGGCAAAGGGATCTGCCCTATACATCAGCTGCTGGATTTTGGAGGCAAATGACACAATTACAAAACACAGACACATTTTCTCTTAGGAAACTTTTAGGATCACAGATGAAAGGATGAACAGACCCTACACCAGCTGGTATCCTTCAACTTCTCATGTGAGTACAGAGTCAAGCAGCTTCCCATAGAACAGAAGGACTAAGCTGAGCATTTTATATGCAGACAGACATATCCACCAATTTCCATGAAACTGACTGAATTTCACCTGTTGGGAACAATATCCAAACAATTTTCCAGTGCAGGGGAAATAGAAGGGCAATGTAAGTTATACAGGTAACACCAGTGACAAATAGTCTGGTTCTAACAGCACTGCAATCCTTCAGCACAGTCAGGTGCCTCAAGGGTTCAGCACAGCCAGGCACATGCCAGCTCTGTTGGACCCAAACTAGCTCAAGTGCACACAGGATCTTCACACTGAAAATACTCATGGCCACAACAGAGACACCCAAGCTAATTCTGTACACAAACAGCTCGGGCATCCAGCAGGACTTACCAACCCACACTCCAGTCCCATGCAACTGCACAGCTCTGGGCTCAGGCACAGCAGAAATCTGTACCAAAGCCAGCACAACTGCCAGGCCCCTTGCTGGTCACAGTCTGGAGTTTAGGCACACTGCTGTGTTTTGGACACAACTGGACAGCAACTCATGCTAAACTCATCTGATTTCAGCCACAAGAAAGAAAAACTTGACTGAAAAATACGTCACATAAAGGATTGGTTGTTGATCTGCTTCTTAAATAAGCTAGGTTTAATCTCCACAATAGAAAGAAGCAGGTGAATAAAAATTGTGATCAACTTTTTGTGCAGATAAAGTTTCTGTGTCTGCAACAGTACACCATGTCCTTACATAGTCTAGGTTCAGTTAGGACTTACTTCCTTCAAGTTTTCCTGTGGTACTGAAACAAAATTAATGAAAATAATTCAGATGTATCCAGCCATTTCTGTCAGTCTGACAACCTTTGCATTGCAGATTTCAAAGCAGAGCAAACCCTCAGTTCCAGGAACTACTTTCTACTACTTTCTTTCTAGTCCCAGCTGCAGAGCTGAGATAATAACAGCTCCAAAATAAAAGTGAAATAACACAGCCTATTTGCAGGAGGGAAGAAATCAGCAAGAAAATGAAACTCACCATGTTTTGGGCTGAGGATAGGAAACGGATCCCCCAACTTCCAGAAGAAATACATGAACGTCAACCACACAACACACGCAAAAAGCAGTTTTTGTCTGTGCACTAATGGAGAGGAGAAAGGGAGTGTTTAAAATAGGCTCTTCCTTTAGGGCTTTTCATAGCTTGCAACATTTCTGCATTGATCTAAATGCTACTTTGAGAACAGGTGGCCAAAGCAGGTGTCACCTGACAGAGCTACAGCTTGCAGTGTGCATCCCCTCACCTCACACAAGGCTCTGCTGTCCACATGGGACCACGTCACTGTTTCTTCCTTGTGTGATCTTCAATGTGAATCTTAAATATTCCATCTTCATGGCAAAACCACATATTTAATATTCCCAACCTACATGCCTAAGCTTCACACAAAAGAGTGATGTGCATCAACTCAAGGGTTAAGTGTCCATTAGCCCATGGAAGAGGCCTCATCCAGACAGCAGAAACAAAAACAGCCAAAGTAATTTACTGAGCTTTTCTGCTTCAGAAGTGATTTATTGAGCTTCTCTGCCTCATTTCTTTTGCCCCCTAGCAGAAAAACACAGCCCTGCCAAGGGTTGCAGAGTTTGGCTGCAAGCTTAAAATTGCAAAGGAACAAATCCCAGTAATACTACTCCAAAGTGCTCCACTTTCTGTTAAAATCTGTGAAGAAAAGCAGCATTTGCTGGGGTCATGTGAAGCATTTCCTGACTGTTCAATGAATGGTTCATGATAAGGCATGAAGTTCCAAAGAGAAAGTATTTAGCCAGAACAAAACCAGGGCAAGGAGGGAGGTACAACAACACTAACCAAAATTACTTCTCATTTGTATTCCTAGTCTCAAATTAGCAGCTTCCCTGCCACAAACCAAGTACTCACATAATCTGATATTGCTCACAACAAAGTAACCAATGTAGAAGGGCACCATGAAGATTAGGATGAGCAAAATGACACACAGGTTCAGCTTCCAATGAAAATATCGAGAGCTGAAATAAAGCCAAAATACTGATTAGCACAAAATCATAATACAAAAAAATTCTCAAAGAAAATTGCACATCAGTGAAATATTTTCAACTATATCAAGCAATGAATAATATTGGCTTAGCATACAGAATAATCTGGAATTTTTTTTATTAGGGTAGAAGAGAGGGAGGTGTTTGTTTTGGGGTTTTGCATGGTTTTATTTTTAAATAAAAGAGGTCAAGAATGTGTATTTAAAACTAAATAACTATCCAGAAAACCATGCTGGGTCTTTTCTCAAATACTGTATTTTCTATGGTGACTAATGCCAGTTGCAGCATGATTCATGTGACTCATCTAGTTGAACAGTAAATGAAAACTAAGTATAAGCAGTAATTAATTTTCTAATGAACAGCTGAGTCAAAAAAAGAGCTAATTCATATTGAAAAGACTAAAAATATTTAACGTTGATAAGTCAGCATGTTTCACTTCAGAATAAATTGTCTCATCTGCAAGACTTTGCAAAGCAAGGTTTTATAAACACATATACAGATCAACATGGTGAATACTCCTCTGTCCAAATTAGAGTAGTCAAATGCAAGTGAGATTCATCTTGGCTGAACTGAGCTTTCACTTCACTTGAACAGAAAAATACATGTCCCCATTCCCAACATTAACTCATATCCTTTTTTATCCTCAGGGAAGAAGAAATTAGAAGGATCTTTGTCACTTTTTCCTAACTAATTCAGAAGCAAACATTTTCATCTATACTGAAGTCTAGCCCTTTATTGAAGCTCATAAAAGCATTCTCCTCAGTGATCTCTCTGGTTACCAGCCCCATGTATTAATAACATACAGAACTAACATTACCTTTCATCAGTTCTGTACTTCTTGCCTTTCAACCCCTTTGACTGCTCTCTTATATTTGTATGATGAGACAGAATAAGAAGAAACCCAACTTAGCCTCTACACGTTATTGTTCTATCTTCTCTTTCCTACTGACTTCCAAAGACGACAGTTTTTAACATCCCCTTTATATAAAAGTCCTCATCCTATTATCAAGGGAGGATTCACCTTTGATTCACAAATCTTGTATTGTTACAGACCTAGCTTTCACTCCACAATTAGCTTCACATCTTATTCACTCCTCTGACCAGCAAAGAAAAGCCATTGCTTAAACATTCTGTAGTCTTTAGCATCTGAAAAGCGCTCTTAGCACGATCTGAAGAGTTACAATACTTCCTTAAAAGAAATCATTTCTTTTAACTTCACAAATGGAGAATGTCAAAGGCAAAAGCCTTGCCCTAACGACCTAGACCAACTGTTAATAGCAATTGCATGGAAAATTGGAAGCTTATAGCTACTAATCCCATGTTCTGTCAAATAAATAAATGTTGCTGCACAACATCTTCATTGAGCTGCAGACAGTTTTCTCCGTGATTTCCCCAATCCAAGACTAATCCATTAATTTAGAAGTTAGACTCAAGATGCTGCAGAGCACAAGGCAGGCCAGTCCCCAGTGGGCTCCCAGACTCACCTGCTGTTCAGCACTCCCAAAATCTCAAAGATGATGAGCTCAAACATGGTACAAGAGAAGGCAAAGGTCACAGAGAAGATCACCTGGACCACATACTGTCGCACCTGCAATGCAGAAAACAATCCAGAGACATCAGGCACTTACACTTTTGGAATGGCATCCTGATATCCCTCAGATAACAAAACAAATCACAAGGTAGGATGGCCCACAACTGGGTCTCTTGTTTAAAGGCACCAAGGCCTTTATCTGCTTAGGAGGAAGCCAAAAGCCTCTTGGAAAACAGAGGGCAAACTCATACACTAAGAGAGCTCTTTGATACTAACCTTAGATTTAAAAACAAAATCCACACCAGAAAAACTGCTGGGGTCTGAATTTGGCTTGCACTTAAACCATGTCTAACCTAGACTACAATCTCATTCTCCACTATGGATGAGAGAATGGCATTTTTATCCCATCCAATCCTCACAACCAATTCAGCTGCAATTGACACATCTCATTACGTTTAAAGTTAACCACTGGATTTGATTTTGTCAAAAATTTCACCTTATAGAAGGTGGGCTTACCCACCTTTAAAAGGCAAAACAGTTTCCTTTTACCCCTGCATCTCCTGCAGATTTCTTTTTATTTAACAGTAGCCAGTATGGAAACTTTCACAGAAGAACTCATTTTCTCAGATATCTAGGAGTCTTTCAAACAGAAGAATAAGAGGAAATTAAAAAGAAAACAACTGCAGATAACATAAAAGGGATTAAAGAGAAAAGTAACTCTAAATGCAGTTTTAAAAACATTTCTATAATTGGGAGTATTTAAGATACTCTTTTTTTAAGATACAGACTTGTAATGAAAGGTTCCTTCTCACCTCATAATCCTTGAAGAGCTTTCGCATGAAGAAGAGCCACCCAAATCCAAAGAACAGCACCTGCAGAAGAGATGAAGCATCAACATTTGCATCCTGCAACTTGCCAAACTCAAACCCACTGCACTGCTGACTGCAAATTAAACAAATGGAAGGAAAAGAGCTAACCCAAAGCATCCAAGATCCACAAAATATTAAAACTTGCCAGGGTACCATGGAAAAAATAATGTTTTAAATATCTAAGTGTAGCAGACACAAAATGCTTACGGAAGACCTAATCAAGACAACAGATTTTGGTGTTCCTAAATTCTCAGAATTCCTCAGTTGCTGGCCTGCCAGAATCCTTTGCACTCTTGATTCTTGTTGCACTCTTGTAAACTACAGAACTAAAGCCTATGGGATTTTCTAAGGAAATACAGAAATGGAGGCAAAGCAAACACTTGAATACACATCTTCTAGGGAGGAGTAAATTTTATAAAAACATCTGCTGTTTCTTTTAGATGAGAAGCGCATGTGAATTTTTGTAGAGGTCTTTACAGTACATCTGGTTAGACACTGACACATTGTCAGTGTTTAACAGGGGTGAAGATGCTACAAGGATCTCTGAGGTGGGGAAAAGGCAGTGCTGAATAACTCAAACCACAACCTGGAGCTGCAGGAAGCCATGTGGACAAGCAGGTGAAGCAGAAAAAGCCAAAAACACTTTGCATTTCAAGTGGTCACGAAAGCATGTTACAAAATTTGTTAAAGTTTCTTCACACTCCAGAAGGGATCAGCTTAATATCACAGCTATTTTGCAGATGACTAAAATGAAGTAAATACAAACTGAACAAGGTGGCCAAAATTGCAATTATTTGTCTTCAGAGAGTAAAAGGGGACCGTGTTGCCAGGCCTCCCGTGGGTAGTCCCATCTATTCCTCATCAGACTGAAAAGGAGTGTAATGATTTAAAAGAACCCAAGCAAAAAGAGAATTCAGGAAATACTCAGTGTTTTTTACAGAAGTAGCTTTGTCCAAGGCAAAGACAAAATTCAGTATATGTCAGACATCACAGAATAAAGTCAGTGTATCTCCTCAGAGCACAGCGAAAAGGCCAGAGCTTTCTGCCCATCCTGCCATGGAGATGAGAAACATTCCAAGGCAAAAACAAAGGAATTGTTGTGGATTACTTCCCTGCGCATCACGAGTAGCCACAGTGGCAAAGGTAACACGCCAACATGATTTACAGACATGGAACACCTGGAATGCTGGGCAAGGAGATGAAACACAGCTGCCTTGAAAGAACAACTGAAATAGGAATGAGGTTGAATGAGTGATTTGTAACAGCTGGCAAAACTTGTTTGAGGAGGACTTCAGACTTTAAAGCAGCTGCTAGCAAAAGGAAAGATATTCCATAAGCCTCCTATCTAGGGGTCATAAGCTAAATAAGTATGATAAGCAAATGAGATCTGCATCAAGTAATTCCACATTTAACAGTGGGAAGGAGGAAAAAGGTAGAGACAAACTTTTAAAAAGAAGTAAAAGATGAACAGCTAAGCAGGTAGAATAATAACCAAAAACCAAACAAGATTAGACTCGCCTTGTGTTAGGGACTGTACAAAAGTAAAGAAAGACATTTTGGTAAAAGTTCACACTCTAAGACACAGCAGGTGAATGTGACATGCAAACTCAGCAAAATCTTGAGCATTTAACAATTGCATGTAGCAACTTGAACATCTAACTTGATACTGCTGAGGGTAACGAGAGGCTTCAAAGCTGCCATCTGAATGGAAAGAAAAGCTATGAGATAAGTTAGAGCTCAGAACTCAAAGCAAAAAAAAAGTGGAAGTTTTTGTTCTGGGCGAACTGTTACCAATACCAAAGCTATGCTCTAACACTAACCCAAACCCTTCAAGATACCAAGAGTGAAAAAGCACGTTGTAAGCAAAAACCAAAGCATTATCAAATGGGAGGGCATTGTTCTTCTAAGAAGCAGCCAAAATCTGTCCTGAAAATTGTCAGGAATGAGGGTTGTGCATTGAAGTCTATCTAAGACAACCACCTGCTGCTGAGAGGGCAAAGGTTCCTTTTCCTCAGCTCATCCCTCATCACTACAGAACCAAACTTCCACACCAGCTCAGCAGCTTAAATCAGCCCCCTCTGCGATCCCTTAAACGCATTTTCATCTGGTCCAACTGCCCAGGATCAGCCTTGTTGAGAAACACCAAAAACAAACCGAGCACTCGGCAGAGGCAGCAAGGTGAACTTCCCTGTCTGTCCCAACGGGAGAAATTCAAATTTAAATGTATGCGGAGCTCGGTTCTCCTGGTAAAGTTTAAATTTAAGTTTAAATTTTACCAGGGGTGAAGTTTAAATTTAACTGGGCTCCGTTGGGCTGGGTCGGGGCCCGGCCGCCCCTGAGGGTCCGCGCGCCCCCCGCGCGGGGCGCTGCGCACGCGCGCCCCCAGGCACCGCCCTCGCGCCTCTCCAGGCACAGACCGGGCGCAGGGAGAGGGAAGCCCGGTGACGGCGGCACCTCCCCGCTCCTTCGCCGTCCTCCCGGCCGGAGGCGCCGCGCCGCAGCG
>NW_005054338.1:3310806-3317083 GCF_000277835.1 Geospiza fortis | reverse complement strand
TGCCCTCACGAGCCGCGGGAAGGGCACCCGCTGCTGGGCTGGGGGCAGAAGGAGGCGTGCGAGGCACAGAAAGAAGGGGAGGGTGAACACCGACCTCTGAGGGGGACACGGATCTGTTGGAGCAAGTCCAGAGGGGGCCACCGAGTTAATTGGAGGAATGGAGCACCGCTCCTGTGACAAGAGGCTGAGGAAATTGGGAGCGTTCAGCCTGCTAAGAGACGGCTTAGGGGTGGCCTAATTGCAGCCTTGAAGGGAGCCTGCAAGAAAGATGGAAAGGGGTTTTGTACCGGAGCGTGGCGTGACAGAACAAGGGGGAATGGATTCAAACTGAAAGAGGGCAGGTGTAGATTTAACATTACACAGAAATTCTTTACGGTGAGGGTGGCGAGGCACTGGAACAGGTTTCCCAGAGACGTGGGTGCCCCATCCCTGGAAGTGTTTAAGGCCAGGCTGGGTGAAGCTCTGAACAACCTGGTCTAGTGGGTGAATCCCTGTCCATGACAGGGCTGTGGAACTGGATGGTCTTTAAGGTCTCTTAAAGACCCAAACAATTCTGTGATTCTGCCATTTTACCACCGCTGTGACTCCTCTGCAGGGCAGCAGAGACACCACAGCTGCTCCTGGCCCATCTTGCCCCCTGAGGGGAGATTGATCTAAAGCCCTGTCCGTCCTCCCTCCACGCTGACAACTGGGCTGTGGGTGCCTTTCAGGACTTGCCAATTACAATATATCAAGGAATGGGGCCAGAAGGGAAGCAGAAGTGCAGACAGGGAATTTCCTGATGGCTATCGGTGTGAGATCCAATCCTTCATGTCACAGCCATGTCGCCACTTGACCTTCATGGCGTCTGAATATTTTTCTTTTTTTCCTCTTAAATACACACTTTGAGGAAATGGCCTCAAGTGGCACCAGGGGACATTTAGATTAGACATTAGAGGGGAAAAAAAATCACAGAAAATATTGTAAATCATTGGAACAGACTGCACAGGGAAATGGTGGAGTCACCATCCCTGGAAATGTTTGAAAAACATGGATATGGTGCTTGAGGACATGGTTTGAGGGTGGTGCTGGATTGGCAATTGGACTTGATGATCTTGGAGGCCTCTTCTAACCTTGATTCTGATTCTATGATTCTAACCATTGCCACTCAAAACTCTCTGTATTCAGAATAATAAACAGGAAGAGGAGAATCGAGTTGTGAGTTTAACAAAGCACAGAGCCCCTGCTGACTGAAAATCCGGAAATTTTATTAATTACAACTCATTTCACTAAGAAAACAAATCTATGTTTGATTGTGCCGAGACACCAGATTAGTCCCACAGTCTCTGATTGTTTGGCTTTCTGTCTTGCTCTCAGACTTCTTGGTTTGAAACTTGTCTCCTTGTCTGCCGTATTGCAAAGAGAAGAAAACATTCCGTTTTCATGGAGAAATTACCTGAAGGAGCAGATTATTGTATCTGATCTGAGACCTTTTGTTTTACACCTTCTGGTATCAGTGCCAGTTAATGCAGAGCTGAGATCAGGCCTTGCCTGTTCTTTCTTTCTGTATCTTCTACTTAGAAGCTGTTGTTTCCTGAAGTGATGAGATTCCTGAGTTTGGAGGGATTTGTGGTTGTTTTGTTCTGTGTTGGTAGGTTGTGGGGCAAGGTTAGCTGGGTTGCCTTTTAGACACCAAGGTTAACAGGAAATCCTTTAAAAATAAGTTATAGAGAGCCAAATTCTGATCTTGTTTATGGCTTGGCAACTCAACTTCCACACAAGGGTAAAAAACAAGGCAGAGTTTGGTCATAGGTCTTAAACTTTCTTCTTTGTATGTGTTTGGAAATAGGCTTGAAACATGCCTCTGCTTAGCTGTGAATTACTGATCCCTGGGCCTTGGGACAAACACACAAGGAACAAGATAATTCCTACAGGAAAAACCCAGCCCTACCCCCATCTCTCAGCCCCAGGGCTTCTCCTTCAGGGAAGACAAAAAGTGTGAAAAGAAAATGGGAAATTTATTTTGTGCTGTTCCTCCTCACACAGTCACTGATGTGCATGTGTGGGGAGAAGGGTCCATGGCCCTCCACAGGTACAAAGGAATCTTCTCAGTTGTAGTTATTCTTCCACCTATTATAGTGAGTGAGGCTATTTTGTGTTCAGTTTGTAGAGAGAACCAAAATCAAGCCTTTTAAGTAACGCAGGAAGGTGCAGAATGTTGAATTAAATCATGGGGTTTGGCCAGGAGTATATTTAGAAATCACACAGGTTTCCAGAAGGTGCTACGGGGCATATTTATGACAAATAGCCTTATCTGGCAGCCAGCCACCCATTTTCTTTTTTCTTCTCTCCTGAGGTTTTCATAAACAAGAACTCTGAAGCTGGAAGCATTCCCACATCGTTCTGATTTCTGCATTTCCTTTGAGTTTATTTTCGATGAGTTCAGGTGATGATGCTCACTGGCAATTCATGGATTCCTTTACAGGGTTGTCTGTGACTCTTTTGTGAACTAACGTGTATGTATTGAAAAACTTACCTGAGTATTTTTGTGTATAGCTTTTCCACCTTGGAAGCCAATAAATGCCTGGTTTGCTTTCACTGTACCAAGCTGGATCTAGCAAGGCAGAGGCCAACACTCTTTGTTTTTTTCAAAATGTTCTGTCAGTAGCTCTGTAATCACCATTTCTATTCAGTGCTGCTTCATCCCAGATCAGCAAGCTTTAAAACACACCGGTTTTTGTTGACAGAATGTTAAAATGCAGTCCTCTGCACTTTCAGATGGATTTAAAGGCACACTTGACACCGAAGTTAAAATATGGAAAGACCTAAGCTGCTATGTTTCCATGATTTTATCTGTTGAAAAGCATACTCTCTTTTTTTTTCTTTTTTTTTTTTAATTTTTATTTATAATGCTTTTTCCAAACCAGTTACACAACACGATTCTGGCCTCAAGCAGCTTTTGTAGCTACCAAACAGCATTTCATAGAACCACAGAATCATAAGAATAGTTTGAGTTGGAAGGGACCTTGAAGATCACCCAGTTCCAAACCCCTCCCATGGGCAGAGACACTTTCCATCAGACCAGGCTGCCCAGAGCTCCATCCAGCCAGGCCTTGAGCACCTGACCAGCTGACTGTGTGTGTGCATGGGCCTCTGCTGGTGCCTGGGGAGGTGGTGTGGCCTTGGGGACAGCCCAAACCAGCTCTGCCAGAGCACCCCTACACATGTCATTCCACCATGCAGTGGCTGCACTGAGCTTTCAGCATGGGATATCCCATGGTTAGGGATAGTTCAGGCTGGGAGGCATCACCTGGCCCTACCTTCTGCTCAATACAGTCAGATTTGGATGCTCAGTGCTTTCCCCAGCCAAGCTTCATCCCTCGAGGATGAGGATCCCACCATGTCTCTGGACACCTGCTTTAGTGCTGAACCACTCTCCATCTGAACAATTTGTTTCCTTGTCAGAGTTTTTTTAGGCAACATTTTCCTTTGCTGCTCATTGTGATTGTTGCCTCTGATCTTTTGCTGTGCACCTCTGTCAAGAGTGTCCATTTTCCCGGAATTCCTCCCCCTTAGGAGCCTGAAGAAAGCACTTAGGGCTCCCAATGCCCTCAGCCCCCTCCTCTCCAGGATGAACAAACCTCCTGTGTCTCTTTGTGCAGCAGGCTGCTGAGAGGAAAGCTTGAATTGCTGACAGATAGTCTTGCATCTTCTACTGAAATAGGCTGGTGCCAAGCTAGTGGCAAGGAAAGGATTGTGTGCCAGGCTATGTCTTGGCAAAGCTGACACACACTCACTTGCCATGGTTACTGCTCAGCTGTGTGAGCACATTTGGTGTTGGCAAAAAGCCTTTCCTGAGCCATGTTAAAAGGTACAGCACACACAGAGCCCAAGGAATGGCAATGTCATTCTGTTGGGGTGAAAAATCATTCCAATTCTTGGACAAGTCCCCTGATTATGGTACATTTATCCAGCCCTGGCCCTCAGGAAATCTGGCACCATACACTGTTTTATCACAGCTGCCTTGGGCTTACAGGAAGGCTTTAGTGTAGTACTCATGGATGTTCCTGTCTTTACTAAACAAAACTAAGCCTAGGCTAGGATTACTTTCGGTTGTCCGCCTGAAAAGCCATTTTCTATACAAAACAGCAAACTGCCACTTTTTTTTTCAGCATTGTGTGACACAGCTGCTCTTTAAATGTAAAACTGCACAGTCAGTGAGTTACTGAGCAGCAGGAGAGATAGGGCTTCCCCACCATTAAGTAGATTTGATGCCCACACAGACCTAGAGAGCAGAGATCCCCCAAACCTCTCCTCTCCTGCAAGAGAAGGAATCTGCACCTCGCTGTGTTTCAGCACTGAGAGGTTGTGGGTGTCGGTCTCTGTTGCTCTGAGTGGTTTAAAACAGAAGCCCAGCAATATTCTGTATGATACAACCCTCTCCCACATGCCTTGCAAGCACCTCAAAACTGTCAGAGCTCCACCAGCCTGAGCCAAGTGCTCTGGGAACTGCCTTATTTCAGCACAAATGGATGCTGGGGATGGAGAAGAGGGGTCCACATCACCACACTGTCACCACAGCTTCATACATGGCCTTGGCTAAGGTGGGACACATGGGGGAAGGAATCAATAAAGTCTTTTTTACCCATGGCAAATCCACATCCATGTTAATGTTGTCGGTGCAGTGCAGTGTTCACATTTCCAAACTACTGCCCTTCTGGTCAAGGAGTCATATATTACCCAAGTTAGCAGTTCTGCCAAGAAATAACAAGGATGCCATGCATTTCAGCAGTGCTTTTCATCAGATCATTCCTACTTACTTTACAAACAGAATTAAGGAAGCCTCACAACATCCCTGTGAGGTAGGTGGAAATTCTTACACCCATTTTACAGGTGGAGAAAAAGGCACCGAGAGGTAAAGTGATTATCACAGCAAGTCAGAAGCAGAGCTGGAAATAAATCTAAGATTATTATCCTAGGTCCACTGCTCTAGACACTAGAGAACACCAACCCCCACATGCTATTGTAAGCTAAGAGACTACCTTGCTCTTCTACTTTCACTTCCTTTGGTGATTTTGACACTTGCATCTTATGCTCCTTGCAGAGAGCCGTGTGATCAGTTAGGAATTTATTTGCACAGGGAGCCAAGGGGGTAAACACACCTTTAAATAATCCAGGCTCTAATTGTCCAGTGATTTCTCCCTTCCCAAGGAAATAATATTCCTCATTCATCATATATATATCTGTGTTTTGCTAAGTTATTTTTTTAGTAGAATCATACACTGCATCCACAGCTCTGAGGCTGTTATGCAACTTCACTAGGAATTTCTTGAATAAACAATTAAGTTTGTCTCATTGAGAGGTAATAAAGCACATTAATGTGCTATCACATCCAGAAATAGCAATAATCCTTTGCTCATCTCTAGGGCTTTCCATCCAAGGACCTCCCTTTCCATAACTAGCACAACATGTCAGGCCTCACATCGTGATTGTAAAGTAGGAAATGATTCCCAGTTGCACAAGAAGGAAGAATGACTTGCTGACAGTCCCACAGAGATGTTCTTGCAGAGATGAGGCTGAGTGCCAGAAGACCGGACGGTTCCCTGCCCCCTTTGCCGAGCAGCACTGTCCTGATGCCATGGCCCATGCTTGGCGGCTACAAATTCACTGCCAGCCAGGCAGAGTACTTGAAAACTGGCTTAAAAAATAAAAAATCAAGAAGCAGTTGAGTGGATGCAGGAGGAAAATGCCAGCTTCTTCTTGTGCTGTTGGGACCCAGAGGAAGAAAGGGGGATTCCTGTGGCGGAGAGAACTACAGTGTCCATGGAGCACACTGCACATGGTGCATTTTACTGAGGCTCTCCAGTGGAAAAGGACATAATTAATATGTGGTAATTAAAGACTGCCCTGCCTGAGGGCAGTCACGTTATGAGCCATGTACTCCTGATGAACAAGCAGTCATCTTTAAGTAGTCCTGTAGCCTAATGAATTTATGAATGTCAGAGATCAGCAGTGGAATTGTCAAGTAACTAGAAGTCAGCAGGGGTGGGTGTGATTCAACCAGTCCAGTACCTTGGTATCTGGAAGGGTCACATGCTCTGATGCAGATACCTCATATAAACTGTAACAAGGTTGTGGTTTTTACCTGCAGGAAAGTATGTTTCCAACCCCCTTCAACAAGTGGGCTGGTTGATGCTTAGAATCATTCAAACTCTTCTCTCTTTCTATGGAGAAAATAATATAGATCCCATCTAGTGTAAGTGTGGTGATTGTGTTGTTCATCTAAATCCCAGCCCTT
>NW_005054338.1:3273689-3310745 GCF_000277835.1 Geospiza fortis | reverse complement strand
TAGTGATAACAGTTCTCCTATTTCTGTATTAAGAGAGTGGATAAATGATAGCCTCCAGGCTCTCTCACCCTGCATGTGTTGCTTTGTCGAATTCCTTCCCAAAACTGAGGAGGGACCTTCCAGTCTTCCTTCACAAGGAAGGACACCCAACAGCCTTTGTCTAAGGAAAAAAAGGTTTTGACCTCAGGCTCCAAACCTTGGGAAAATACACAGGCCCAAGAGGAGCAAAAGGATGAATAGTGTTAAAAACAAAAACAAAAAAAAAAAGGAAAAAACAAAAACAATACATGGCACCTCTGGGGCACTGAAGAATCCCAATGAACCCTACAAACTTTCTACATATGTACAGCTTATTGTCACTCAGCAGTGAAGTCTGGCCAGGCAGGGAACTCCACCATAGGGGTGGGATCAGGAGCAACAGGACTGACTGTTCTGGGTCTGGGACAGGGCCCAAGCCTGCCCAGGGCTCTCACAGATGCCCATTTGCCTCTCCTGGGCTTTGAGTCAGACCTGCTACAATGGGAGGCCTCAGGGGGGCTTTTCTAGCTGATGGCGGGATGAGTTTGATGCATTGTGCCAAAGACCTTTTTTTCCCTGACCTGGATTAGAGCCTGCCCTGGGAACAATGGGATGGGCTGCAGCCCAGCAGAAAGAATTTGCTGAGATGGCAGGGTCTGAGGTTTGCAGAGCAGAGCAGAGTGCATACCTGCACTTTTTTGGCATGGGGCTCAGTTTTGGGGGGACATAGCTGTTAACCTGAAGCTTTTGAACGCATTGCTGCACTGTCCCAGCCAAGAGTTGCTGCTGTAGTCCTAAAATTAGAAATCTATATTAGACATCTAAACATTTGCAAGCACATCATTTTCTGCCTTCTGTAAAAAAAGATTTTTCCGAGTCTCTGAGAGTTCTGTACAGACCTGTTGGCACAAAAGGTCTAAGTCATCTTTTGAACGGCATTGTCTTACTTGACCAAGACTTTGGCATTTAATGGAGAAGTACCCCACTGAATGGCTCCTGTCTGTCAAATTAAAAACAAAGGCTGTCAAAAGACTTTTACCATATCAGTCTTTTCAAACTTGACCAACCAGTTTTGTATTTAGAAGTTTAAAAAGTCACATAGTTACCCAGACCCCTGATTTAGGTTCACAGGTGCCTTCAGGACTCTGTACCTGAGATTTGCTGAGTGCCTGGGAGCCTGGAAGCTCCAGGAACTGAACGCTTGTCAGGATCATACCATGAAGGCTTGTATTTGGTTTCATGCTCTGGGGGCTATAGCTGTCCCTCCTTTCTCAGAAGATTTTTTTCCCTCTTCCTTGGCTAAATCTAGTTTCAAATCTTTAAGTCACAAGGCTACAAGTAAAAAATATCACTTGAATTTATTCTTTCCAGTGTTCTGAACTAGTCTCAGGGCTGGATGACCCTCTTGGGAACAAATAATCCATCTCTGGGCATCTGCTAAGTCCTAGTAAAGAGCTACTGTTAACCTTGCCCACTGTCAATATTGCTTGAAGAGCAGAAATATTTTTGACCAGGGAAAATATATTTACCTAACTCAGATATGCATTCACAAAGAAATTTGGAACATTTTTGCCTTTATTTTCTGAATAAAAAAGGGAAGTTGGGCTTAGTATTTTAGTGTGTTGATGCCCAGCATAGAATTCACTTTGTGAATTAAATAACTGCAATTCCATGCCAACAGCAAAGGGGAGATCTGCTCAGTGAGCCATAGGAGGAAACAGAAAGAGAAAGACTAGATACAGCTGTTGATGAGTCTTTCCCCTCACTGGCTGAAAGACAGATCCGCCCCACTTTCCTAGAGAAATGTGGAACACAAGGCTTTCAGTAAATATGATCACAGTGGCAACATTTGGGTATCACTGCCGTGTTAGGCTTTAAAATACATCAGTTATGTGTACAGTGTAGATATTTCTGTAAGGAGTGAGCTGGCATGTAGAAACAGGGAAATACAGGGACATATGAAGCAAATAAGGCACTGTTACCATGGTAGTACCTTTCCAGTTGAGAATCATAAAAGGAAATAATATTCAAGTGGCCATTTTAGTACTTTGCTTAAAAATATCTTTTGATTCTTTCTCTATCTCTCCTTTTCTCTTCAACCTTTTCCTTTTCATGTGCTCCCCGCATCCCGCACCTTCATACAGTCAAATCATCTGACCTGGCCCGGCTGCTGGCTTTACTTAGCCTGCTCAGGGGTCTCATGTCAGCAGCAAGTACAGCAGGTGCTGAAGGCCCTTCCACTTCATCTCTCACCATCTCTTCTTCTGCTTTCTTCACCCCTGGCTCTTCCTGAGGCCCTGGCTGCTCCTCCTCTCGTTCCTCCTCCTCTGCTCGTACCTTCTCCTCTTCTGGTTCCTTCGCTTGCGCATACGACGGTAACCTCTCATCGAATGCCCTGGAGAGATCTTCCAGTGGTCCCATCCCAATCTTCTCCTCAAACTCATTGTAGGCTGATGGAAGGGGGCTGGGCTCAACCCCTACTTCCGTGAGAGGGAAATAGTGGGACACTGGCTTCTCTTCTTCCAGCAGCTTGTAGCCTTTGGCCTTTGGGATGGAGGGGACTGTGATGGCGGGGAGGGGCTTCTCGGGGACCTCTCCAAGCTGCTCCTCTGCGGGCCTCCTCAGAGCCCTCCGGATCCTTTTCAAGATCAAATGACTGATCTCCACCAGGTTGAGGAAGAGGGACACGGAAGCCACCACCAGCATGAACATAATGAAGATGGTCTTCTCTGTGGGCCTGGAGACAAAACAGTCCACAAGATTGGGACAGGGCCACCGCCCGCAGCGGTAAAGGGGGAGAATTCGGAAGCCATACAGGAAGTACTGACCTACTATGAATCCCACCTCAAAGAGGGTTTTGAAAATGATGTGGAAGATGTAGGTTCTCAGGAGAGTACCTTCCAGGCGAAACTTCTTGGTTCCATCAGGGTTGTTGCCTTTGTTTTGGTTTGGAGCCAGGGGCAGCTTCTCTTCATCCACCTCAGCTTGCTGGCGCCTCTCAGCTTCCTCCCTCTCTTTCCTCTTCTCCTCCATGCGGACGTGGTGCACAGCGTGCCCGAAGTACATTAGCGAAGGGGTGGATACAAAGATGATCTGCAGGACCCAGAGGCGGATGTGGGAGATGGGGAAGGCCTCATCGTAGCAGACGTTCTCACAACCAGGTTGCTGGGTGTTGCACACAAAGTCTGACTGCTCGTCCCCCCACACAAGCTCGGCAGCCGTGCCCAGGATCAGGATGCGGAAAATGAAGAGCACTGTGAGCCAAACTCTCCCGATGACAGTGGACTGCTCGTTCACCTGCTCTAAAATGTTCCCCAAGAAACTCCAGTCACCCATTTCTTACGGTCTAAGGGAAGAAAAAAACAAAAAGAAAGACCACAAATTATGCTAAATTTTAAAGATTTCAGGTTTTCCCACTGATGTCTTCTGTTGCTTTGAGAACAGAAGGGCAGGCTGTTGCTTGCTTGCTGATTTGCCTGTTCACAATGATTTATTAGCAGAAGAAGGGCTGGGAAGCCAGAGCAAGCTGCCTGCTAAATTCTTCCTTCCATGGCTCTAAATGGGCAATTACTTTTCAGCCAGGGAGTATATTTATCTCCTTTTGCAGGTGAGAGTCTTCTGTGGTGCCTTGTAGGCTCAGTTCTGTGAGTCTGCTTAGATTTTGTACACATACAAACACTCACCAGCAATACAGTAGAACAGATTTATCAGCAGGCAGCTGCAGTGGTCGGAAGAGAGGGTGAAGCTTTCAAGCACACAAATACTTCTGCACCAGAACCCCTCTCAGGTGGAACAGATCTCAAATCAGCACCCATCTTGCACCTAAGCAAACCTGAATTCTCTCTAGGTTGCAAATGTCAATTCTACTTTCGCAATCACTGTTAGGTAAGAATGGCAATTACAACACCATTACTGTGGTAATAATGCTGTATAAGCTTAACAACTACTATATAGATTAGTTTTGCTAGATAGAATATGTCATATGCAATATAATTATTTGGTGCTATTCTTTGCATCTCCTTCTGAAGTCTGTTACCACACTGACAGTGGAACCAACCTGGGGAAAACACCAAGGTCTCTAACTGGGACCTGAAATGCTATTTGCTGTCTCTAAAATGTCAGTGCCACTATCTCAGGCTAACACAGAGCTGGAAGCCAGCTGCTGATACACTATTGGAAAGCTAAGGCAGTTGTCCATTTTCAAGTAATGCCAGTCAAATAATGCATCTGTCATTACTTTTGCATGATAAGAAATTATTCCTAGGTCAGGGCTTCATTCTGCATTTCCTGAACTTTCCACTATATAATTTCAGGCAAGGGAAGATTTATGAATGAGGAAAATAGAGATGAAAGTTGTTTTGTATGGGTTGATTTAACACATCACAGCAGTCTGAAGTCTCTGAGGAATGTAGAATATTACAGTAGCCCAGAAAGACCAACTTGTAGAGCATGACAAGTGAAACAGGGAACATTATTCATGAAATAGCTGGTCACAGGGATCTAGAATTTCATCTCTTAGATACTACCTCCATCTATAGTTCCCTAAATGCAGACACACACACAAGCACTCAGAAAAGGAAGGGACAGTCAACAGCATGAAAATCTGAGTATCTAAACTTCCCTCCTCCTTCAGATACCACGGGATATATTTGTAATGCCATATGTTATGACGCACCAACGCATACCAGTCTGTTTCAACTACTCTGTGTACGCAGTCACACATAGACAAACATGCAAAATATTGAGAATTCTATGGCTCGGGGGAATTTCACAAATCTTCCATCATAAAAACCCCACAAAAAAAAAAAAGCCCCGCAAACTTATGATGGCATTTTTCTAAAGCAAGATGGACTCATATTCCTTGCCTTCAAACCTCACAATATTTTTACCCTGGACAGCCACGTTAGAAAATGAAGAACAGAACACAGTTCCTTCAGCTTGCACAAACACCTCGCATACATAAGTGGCAAACATATAATTTAATCACCAAGGAAAATTGCTACTTTCTCAGTCATTAAAGTCGTGTAAAGAAGTGTGTTAATGTCAGCGCTTACATTAACAAGTCTAGCAGAAGATTATGCTGTTTACATACATTATCTAAACTGATTTAAACATCCTCTTTCTGCAAATTCACAGAGCAAAGTACACCCCACAGTTACCAATCACGTGCAACTCTGTAAAAAACATGACTACACGCAGTACAAGCTTCATTGTCCCCCAGGCACCTTGGTTACCTCCGTCCCCTTCTCTCCCTGTGAGTCACACTGATATCTATGCTACCATTTGAGCATTTCCACTGCAGCCCTCAAGAGCAACATTCTAGGTGTGATAGACCTCATCACACGGAAAACTCACTGTGCAAGAGACGAGAAAATAGAGAAAATGCTTCCTGTCTAACTCCATTACACGTCTTGCTCGCAGCTTGCCACGTTTGGCTAAGCCCTCCCTGAGATCCCTTCCAACTGGCCACGTTCTTCACAACTCTGCCATGCCCATCCCCTCTGGTTTCTGCAAGCGAAGTGGTTCAAGGTTGCTCACTCAGTTCAACTGTGAGCACAACCAGTTCAAACGTCTGGGGTTCCACCTGCAAGCACTCAGCCCCTCCATCCTCAAAAAAAAAGGGGTAAGCAAGGCATTTAGGTAGCCAGTTTTCCCCTGAAATTCCTGTCACAAGGAAAGAGCAGGACTCTGACTAAGCGCACTCAGAGCCAGCAGATGGGTGTTCTGGGCTCTCCCAGGCTGGCTGCAGACCCCTACCCTGCTCCCAGCCATCACCACCTGCGCACAGCACCGGCCACAGAGGCCCAACGGGTTAAGGATGTTGAGCAAGCAACTTGCCGCTGTCAGAGGCTCCGCCGAAGAAACGTGTCCCCCTCCTCTCTTGGCACTCTGCAGGGAAGAGTGAACTTTTGTCTCTCTTCTTCCCTACCCTAAAAGCCCCAATCTTGTCGCACGACTGAGCAGATATGACTGAATTGGCTCTGATGGTGGGTTTTAGTTGCCCTGCAATATTTAAGCTCCGAGCCAGACGGCTTTATGAAGTGAGTGACAGTCAGTGACGTGGGGAACAATAGGGAGAAAAAAAATAGAGAGAGAGAGGCAGAGACACAGAGAGGAGAGTCCACTGAACATGAAAAAGCAGAGGGGGGAGAGGAACAGGCAGCAGGCAGTGAAAACCTAATACATGCATAAATGGGAGCTTGCTCAGTTAAGCAGGGACCAAAGCATCTCTGCAGTTCCACTGTGGTTCAGCACAGCTCTGTGTGTGTCCACACTGGTCATTAGGTGCTGTGGTGTGGCAGGTGAAAAGAGAACGCCAACATATCTGACAGTAGCAGCATTAATTGAATAAATTTGTTACCCTACGCCCAAATCTGACAGACAAGTTTCATTACTGGTTTTTAGGCAGATACTGAAGTACTGGTTTTATATTTGGCATTATCAGATACTTTGGTCTGCTCTTTAACATCTTTTACCTGAAAAAAGCAGCAGAATGGGAAAACAAGATTATCAGTCAATATTAATCAAAGCTGAGAAAGACCAGTTGTACAGCCTCACCTCTCAGTGTCTCAACCCTGCTTAGTTTTTCCTCCAAATGCATCTTGCATGTGCACATGCATAAAGAATGTCTAAACCAAACTGTTTTGTTAAGGACCATAGCTGGATTCCAGCAGTCCAGCACACAGGAATGTTACCCCAGGCACACTTGCTTGCCACCAGCCACCTGCAAAAATGCTGGAGAGGTTGGAGAAGAGAGGAGCCACAGGCTCAGTAATGCATCCACAAGTACAACTAAATGCCCTGAGAGTTTTAATTACAAGTCAAAGGCTATAACCTTACTCTGAGGTATGGTTTTTATAGTCTTTCTGGAGGCATTGCTCAGAATGTGCTCTTGGTGCTCAGCTCTGAAGAAAAAGAGGATTACTGGAAGCAAGATTTGCTAAGCAGTGATACAGATGCCAGGCTCATAAAGTGATGAAGCAGCAAGTACCTCTCCTCTCTCTTTATGCAAACTCAACACTGAATTTAATTTCCCAGAATGGCATTGGGAGACACTCTGTCTCCAGAAATGCTGTCATTTGAATGAGATATTAAAACATGAGGGACACAAAATTTTGTACCTTCAAACCAACAGTTTCAGGCCACTCTTCTGTGTTTCTGGGCATTTGTCTCCATGTAAGTTCAGAGCTTCATCTCAGGAGTTGTCTTCCCAAACAGCTTTTAGGCTGATTTGCAGAGCCCCAAGGTCCAAAGCACAACTGGAAGCAGAGATGTTTTCAAACTGGATTTCAAAAGAGCTAAAGCATGAGATGGAAAATAATCATATTTTGCAAGAGGAACCACTCTGGAGACACAAAAGAAAAATCACCCTCGATGCATGTAGTTGGACTGAAAGTCATATTCTGAACACCTTAAGAAATCACTCTCCTAAACAGGGAAGCAGTAGTAGAACATTTTTTAGCCCAATGACACATAAAGCATGGGAACAGCCTTCCTGGAGAGAGGACACACAGTGGAGAATTCACAAGTGCCAAGAAGACAACATGAATAAGAAAAGGCATGGTTGGATAAATGAGAGGCGTAAGGACAGTAAGGAGGAAGAAAGAACACCTTTGCTGATTTATTTTGCTATATACTACTGAGATAAACTAGTATCAATGCATGAGTGAGTGGTAATCACTGCCACCCTCAACCCTTCTCTGGGAAGCAGTAGAGAGGGAGGACTAAGCAGTACCACCAGCATCCAGCAATTTTTAGAGAGAATCTGCAGGCTGGTGCATCACAGAGGGCAGGTGGTTCAGATGTTAAACTGCCCATTCCTTTTCAGACCAAAACTGTCTTTTTTGAAAACTCAGCTCTAGCTGAATGTGCACATCCCTTTCTAGGCCTTTTCTCTCTACTATAATGAGCCAAACCCCAAATCTGGTGTGTAACTACATGGCTGTAGTCCATCTCTAAATTACACCCAGTTACTGTCAGAGACCTTTCACATGAACCTTCTATCTGCCTTTTGCTAACACTATCCAAATATCAAACATTGTCTGACAAGTTGCAGAACAGCTTGCAATATGCAACTGATGCAGAAATTATATTCAAGTCTGTGAGTATTGGGTCTGAGTTACCTTCACCCAAATGATCAGGGGTGACTTTCTTTGGTATCACAGAGTGCAGAGCCTTTAGCATGGGGTACACGCAGTTTTGCAGGACATTTCTGGTTTGTGGAAAACCACAGAGTCCCTTCATCTGGAGGCTTCTTATGAAAGCACCACTGAGCTCTGGGTCTCCAGCTCACTAGGGCCTCCTCCCTCTGAAGAAAAGGGTCTAAATGAAAAAGAAGCTAGGCAGTGAGGAATTACTGTTGTACTGGGGCTGTGCAGAGAAGTGGTTGTTTGAGATGGGCATGAAGAGAAGAAGGCAGAGCATGAGAAGAACAAGGAGACTTGATTCTCTTAGGCACCAGGGTAATGCTGGAAGTCAGGGCTACCTTTGTAGCAGGAAAGCAGTGGCTGTGAAAGAAAGGAGTAGAGACCATAAAAGCAAAGGTTGAGAAGACTGGACCTCACGTGCAGCATGTGACAATCACTGAGTCCACAAAAGAACTGCAGCACTGACAGTGCCAGAGTGACAAGGGCAAACACTTTCAGCCTGTGTACCTTGGCATTTATGTTCTCATTAGGCAACCTGTAGATGTGCTGAGTACTTTCATCCCCAAAAACCAGTGCTAAAAATAGTACCAGCTAGTGAAAGCAACACTGTTAGCTCACAGTGGCTTTTCCTTGCCTTTGGGACTTTTCTTGCCTTCAAAGAATCATGGGCATCTCCTACACTTTTCAAATACTATTTTCTTTTGGAAAGAAGTTTGCTTCATTGCTGACTTCTCAACCTGTATCTGCTTTGAGGCTGGTGACTGAGCTTCTGTCCCTGGCACCACTGAGTCTGTGAAGTCTCCACTGCAACTCAGCCTTTTGCTCAGAGACTACGAGGTCACTTGGGGAATGTGGGATTTTTCATTCCAAACGGATTTCCAACACAGACATGATGTCAGGACAAGGCAGGGCCATGCTATTGAACAGCTCTGTTCATGCATGATAGCAGATTGTGCAATTATATAGAGCACAACCCTGGATAACGATACCCCTCCCTCAAACAAAGTTATCTTCTGGGGATCTGCTTAGCTAGGAAGTGGCACACGCTTCCTGTTCTTCTGCTGAGCTCACAAACCTCTCACTCGGGGCTGAGGCTGAGCACTGGGCACATTCAGCCTCCCTACAAGAAGCTGGGACCTTCACCCAGCGCTCTCCTCTGCCAGACACTCACCCAGCTCTCGAGTAACATGTGTCCTTGTCCATCCCAGAGCCAGAGTGATCTATCCCAGGAGCAGCCTCCCGGATTTTATCATCTCTCTGCCACCTACTGGTCTCAGAAATCATGTAAAGTGTAGCCAGCCCAGGACAAATCTTTAAGCAGACCTTACCATGTCCCTGCAAGCCTGGCAAATGGCATTTTTAGGGCCAGACTCCCAGATTTTTCCAGGACTTTCTCCAAGCACCAGGTGGATATGAATTGCTGGGGAATATATTTTGCTAGGGAGGTGCAAGCAAACCATAAAGAAAAGAGAGGGAGGAAGATATAAAGCAGCAAGGAGGAAGAAAACTGGGGAAGTGTGTAACAGAGGGGCAGGAACACAGGAGAGGTGAAGATAGGGCTGGGTTGTGCTGAGCCTCTAGCAGAGGATGAATACTTATGGGAAACACGTTTTTAATTTAAGGGATGGAACCAAGCTAGACAATTAATAAAGATAAGCAGGGCAAAAGTGGAATGCCTTTCAATATCTGTTAAATGCAGTTCTTCTCTGAAAATTACTGTTCTAGGAGGACCTGGAGAATTACAGGCCAGTCAGCCTAGCTCTGATACCTAGAGAGATATGGAACCAATTATGAAACAATCAATTTATAAGCAGCTAAAGAACAATAAGCTGATAAGAAACAACCAGCAGGGAATTTTGAAGAACAAATCATGTCAAACCAAGCTAATTTCCTTCTTTGACTAACAGGCCTGGTAGATGAGGAGGAAAGGGTAGGAGTAAAATACTTTGATTTCAGTGAACACTGAGAAAATATCTAGATTACAGGCTCCCAGGGCAGCAAGCAGGCTCACCATGCAGAAGTTACACAGGTTGAAGTGCCATAATCAAGGGTAATTATCAGGGCTTCACTTTTCCAGCTGGGAGAATTGTGTCCCTGAAGTTCTGCCTCCAGGGCTGTTCAGTATTTCCTTGAGTGTCTTGGACAACAGACTAGAGGACAAAAGGTAGAAGAGGATGACAGCTGGGCTGGGGGTCAGCAGTCCCTCCTGAAGGCAGGAGGCTGAAGTGATTGGAATTAGAGAGGAATGTGAGACACTGGGGAGCTGGGCTGCCTCTGCAGAGGTGGCTGCACCAAGATGCAGCTCAGGAAAAGTGGCTGCACAGACACCAGGTGTGCTGCTCCAAACTCACTTGTGACCAGTCCAGCAGAGAGCTGGGGTGGGACCCAGTGTGTGTCTGTTAAGTGAGAGCCCCACAGAAGAGGACAAATCTCATTCTGAGGTGCTTTAGTGCAGGTTTTGTGTATAAGGCAATGGAAGCAATTATTTTGTGCATGTAATTAATACTGCTGAGCTCCCAGCAGGAACAGTGTGTCCACTCCCAGGCACTACATTTTACAGGAGATGCAGACAAGTTGGAGAAAGTTCAAAACAGAACAGCAAAATGATAAGAGAGGTGGAAAAAAAAACCCCATGACTTATAAGGAATGGATAAAATAATTGAGTTTGTTTTCTCTAGGAAAAGAACAACGAGAGGGGAGGCATGATAACAGTTTTCCAGCACATAAACATTTGTTATAATGGGTGGAGAGACTAAACAGTTGTCCCCTACATTCACCAAAAGTAGAAGAGGAAATAATCAGCTTAATTTGCAATAAAAATGATATAGCTAAACATTAGAAAAACACTTTGCAATGGCAAGAATAGCAAAGCACAGCAGCACACTGCTTGGGGAGGCTGTAGAATCACAGGAGGTTTTTATGAAGAGGTAAACAAACATCTGTTAAGGATGAGCTTACCTCATAAGCAGAAAAACAGGCAGGGGGAGAGGGAGGCTTTCTAAGGCTCTGTGGTTTTGGGTAGGACCAAAGACCTGAAGATAAATATTTTCAGTTGAAAAACACACACACACACAAAAAAAAGTATGTTGCACCAGGTCTGAGCTGGACACCCCAGCTCAGACCTGGGAGCAGGCTGGCTGTGCCAGCAAGGAATTCCACCGGAGTTAATTATCTTTCAGTGGGGCTAATGAGCTGGGGCAGTGAGAAGCACGGTGGTGCAGTCCTGCTCAGCCCAGCTATCCCTGCGAGCAGGGCTGTCCCCAGGGCACCTTCGGGGCAGTCACAAACTGTGACAAAGGCGTTCTTTACCTCCAGGGACGGCTCTGAGCGTGCTGCCGATTTAGAGGTGTTTTTTCACCATAATCCCATTTCCACCAATTTGCTGATTTTGTGGCCCAGCCCAGCCTTCCCCAGAGGTGCTGGTTTGACCGAGGGTCCCGCACCTTGTCCCGGCGCAGGAGCAGCGGAGCGGAGCAGCTCCCGCATCCCGGGCCGCTAGCGGGCGGTGTCTTCTCGCCGAGGGATGCTGAGCGGCACCGACAGCGCCTCGGGCACGCTGAGCCTTCTCCGGGCTGCACCCCACCTTCCTCTTCTTCAACTTCGTCTGCAGGTACGAAACTAGGCGCGCCAAACGCAGGAGAGGTCTGTGATGAGAGGTTGTATGTTGTATGAGAGGTGATGCTGTTATGACTATTATACTGAATACAATTTTTTTTTTTTTTACTTTTACAATGGTTAAACAGATGGAGTTAAACTGACAGGAAGATCATTTTGATGCCTCCAATTTTACCTATTTTTACCTCTGTTGTCAAAGCACCTTTTTTACTAGTAAAATCTCTAGTTTCACCTGAACCTGCATCCCTTTTCCAGCAAACACTTCATAGGTATACCAGCTGACCTGCATGATTTTCCCTTTAACAATAACATGGTTAATAATAGAAACTTCACTAAAAGAATCTCACTAGTAAAATTCATTACAAGTACAAAGAACAAGTAAGGCAAAAAAGATGAATTCTCATGTGTCAAAGGTAGGTGCTGTGCTACTGCTGCACCACCAGGAAGAGAAGAGTACTCCTTTAGACACATTTCATGGATCAGCATAATTTCAGTTAAAACCTGACCAGACTATTTCTGGAAGCACAGACCTTTACAAGAATGTGTTGGTTAGAAATTTTAAGTTCTTAGAGCATCTGCAGTGGCATTTCTGAAGAGCAACACTGGGACAGGGCCCAGAACTCATAGGTAAATTGTTAAACATGCATTATGCAGCCATCATACACAAAATGTCTTCCCCTAGGTCTCCATATAACCTCTTCTTACCTGTCCCTTTCTCTGCCTCCTGCCCAAAACCTTCCCCCTGGTCACAGAGGTGGAGCACATCACTGGGAAGACATAAAAACACAGGCATGCTGCAGACTTAAGTGGTCCATGGATTCAAATTTCTCTCAGCATATATTCGAGGTTGTGGCCCTTCCAGCAGTGCTGAGACCCTCAGGAGAGGAGCAGAGGAGCTGCTATCAGGAGCTGTGAGCTATCAGGCCAGCCAGGGAACATGTTGCTTACAGCCAATCTGGGCTATGTGAAGTGGATCCAGGGAAAGCAGTGACAAGTACCTGATAATACTTCTGGTAATTAATTGCTCCAGGCCTGCCAGTAAAAGAGGAGCTAATAATATCTCCCAGCCTCTTGAGGGGATCTCCATATGTTTGTTTTATCAAGACTTTTTGTGCAATCTCTTAACATTCCCAGGCAGGAGGAGCTAGAAGGGACAAAGCTTCTGAAAGATGGGAACAAGTCTGTGTGCCTGGAAGCATCCCCTGTTACCTCACTGTCCATGGGGGCTTTTTGCCTCCCAGGTTTTGATGGGGGCTCATTCCCTACTCCTTTCTCACTTCTGGGCTCTTCTCACACCACCAAGGCCTGCCTTGCTGAGTGGTAGGCTCAGGGCTCTCAGGAGCGTTGTCACCACCCTCTCTCCACCTTTATCTCCCTGCCTTCATTTCCACACCACAGAACCACACAGTGGAGGTGTGCTCTGCACACAGCGTGTGAAGGTGGCCCAGCAGAGCTCACCAGCAGGCCAGGCAGGCATGGGGATGGCAAAGCAGGCCATTATCTCTTCTTCCCATCCCAAGAGATGTGCATACCTGCTGTGCACTCTGGCTGACCTCAGCTTCCCCTTTCCCAGAGCAGAGAGCGTTCCCAGCCTCTCTGGGGAGGACATCCGTGGGGATGGTTCCTGTTTCCCTGCCCTTTCAGTCTTCCTGAGCCTGATATGATTGTTTCTTTGGGCACAGTGTGAGAGATGCCAGCAAGGAACGGAAGCCTCTCATGCCTCAGCAATTCATTAAGAAGTAGAGGAGGTTATTGAACTTGGGAGCTGCTGAGCCACTCATTCTCATTTCCTGATCAAGAAGACAACCTGCCCATAGATACATCATTCATCCAGAGGTGTTCAGCATTCACTGAGACAATTTGGCTTCAAACTAATAAACAGCCAGATGGAGGGAGTCAAGGATTGTCTACAGAGCTGCCAGAAAACATAGGTGGGAGAGCCAAAGGGCTTCTCCAGTTTGGAGAGGCCTGGAGATGTTTTTCTTCATTATTTCCAGCAAGCTCCAATCCCTTGCAGCCCTGTTACTGCTCAGTGAATATGATATTCTTAGGAGGAATATGGTTTAAAGCATGTTGGGATCCTTTTAAAAGAAGCATTAGGACTCTCTGGGGGTCCGCTGTCCTGTGTGAAACCTGGCAGAATTTTAAGGAGCTACTTCTATGGCAAAATTCTACATCCCACCTTGGCACAGCAACTGTAGAATACTCTTCCACATGCCCTGAATTATGAGTCCCATTCTTGTCTGATTATTACACACCATCCCAGTGAATGCAGCTATTACAGGCGGCTCCTCAGCAAAATGTAGGCATGTTCTTTATTGGGCTGTGTCTCTCCAGTCCCCAGAGCTCTGCAGCAAGGACAGGAGCTCTGATATTTCTGTTTGCCCCCCTGCTTTGGCCCAGGGTGCAGCAGGTTTGGTGGGTTTCTACTCCCCCTGAGCAGTGCTGGGTTTATGCAGCTGCAGCCCTGACTCTGCCCTCCTTTACAGGAACACAATACAGAAGTCAAGTCCATTCCAGTACATCCTCTTTGGCTGCATACAATTGTGGCATTCCTTTCCAGTTTATATTCATCAAGGCTTTGCCTGCCCAGGGGACTACAGCTGTAAGACATTGCAATAAATGCTGGCATGGTTTGTAAGACAATATTAAAATCAATAGGTATAGCCCTAAGACAGGCTGAGTGGGGCAAGAATAAAAGTACTTGCTAGCTTGTTTGTGACTTTGAATCACAATTTCCTAGTTATGAGTGTTCAGTATTTGTGAGTTGGTGCTCCAGTAACAGGATTGATTATTTGGATGGATAACCAAGAAATACTGGATATAGCACTGGTTACTCAATCACCCACCAAACAAAAAATTAATTTATTGCTTAGTGACAATGTTGCTGACTGAAATAAACAGCCTTGGGGATTTTAAAATGTTCTTAACATCTTCCTCATTTGGCAAACTTTAAATCCAAATTGAACAAAACTTGTATTTCCCTTATCAGGATGGGTGAAATTATAGCAAAAATGAGAGGCTGGCAGCAAGTTCACTGATCCCCAGCTCGCTGCACTCTTATGTGGCAGCAGAAAGAGCTCCAAACTGCTAATGCAATGCTTTAAAAGATATATTGCTTTAAAAAGCCCTGTTTCCCAGCCCTGAAGAGAATTCTGGGCTAAATAAACACAAAGAAAGTACTTAAATGCAAAATTATAAATAATCACTAGCAACTGCTTAAAAATCATTTACAAGCCACCAAAAATACACAACTCCCCAGAAAAGAAAGAATAGTGCAACTGAAAAAACACAACCTGATGTAAAATTGAAATGAGGCAGCTTAAAGTAAGTAAGATATAACACATGTAACAAGAAGCATGAGAGAAGCTGAATATAAATTAGAAGATAAGAATTATAAAAAATATGATGGAGGAGAAAGGGGGGAAAAAAGACTGACAAAGGTCTTTTTTAAAAGGTAAATTAAGACCAGAATGAGTCTGACTCATAGTATTGATCTGTTATCAGATGGAAATCTTAGATTATTCAATAACAATGCAGAGAACAACAAAAGAAATCAATAAATACTCCCATCCTACTGCTGAGAGGAAAGAAATTAGTTGATGAAGACCTTGGTAATGACATGCCTATTCCTGTAGTACCTCAGAGGAGTTAAATACCACCTACTAAATCAGGCATTTTAAATCACCAGGACTAGGTACCTGGCATCGAAAATTTCTGACTTTCTTTAGTTTTAGGTTGGGGGGTTTTTTCCCCACAAGCTGCATACATAATTCCATTATTTTGTTGATCTTCTGTACTTCTTGGTGCAATGGTTAAGTCCTGGAGGAGAAGAAGAAATCCCATAGCCTGGCATTTTGTAAAGACTATGTAGAAGGGCATAAATATTTTATAATTATCTCATAATTACTCATAGGTAACTACAGACCTGTGATAGGATCTTAGACCTGAATTAAATAATGAAGTGGCTAACAAAGAACACAGGGAATAAAAAGAGGGAAATATAACTAGGGGCAACCAACATGGGTTTATAGAAAATTCACCCCCACTGAACTCTGTTCTGACTTTTCTCCGAGGAAATTGCATGTACAGTTGTTAAATATAACAAAGCTGGTACAAAATGCTTGAGATCCTGGAAGGCAGTTTCCCTTCTATCATGTGGCACAATGATTAAAGAACTTGCTTGGCATAAAAATAAGAAAGCAGTCATGAAACAGACTATAAATGACCTACCAGACTGTTCCAAAACACAATTGAGAACTAGAAGTGATTGGGGGGTTTTTTGTAGTATGTTTGTACCAACATCCTGGAGGGTGCTTGGCATCAGGATATTTTTAGTAATCAACAACCTGGAAGAAAACACCAAACATTTTACAAAAGTCACCAAGTCCTGGAGAGGGGTGGATCATGAAAAAGGGGACTGCAGATCTAGAGCACACCTGATGGCTCAGAGGGCTGGACAAACACAGGCTGGGTTTGCTCTAGCACAGGGAAGGGAAGGGCAGTTCCTGCCCCTCTGCAGGGAGAGCAGCTGGAGCTCTGCTGTGCAGAACTTTGTCCCAGGAAGCAGTGACTTCCTGGAGGCCTCTGAGCTCCAGGCAGCTGAGGAGCTGCATGAACTCCCACTGCTACACATCTTAGAGGCAAGGTGGACACACCTCAGTCCTGCCTGGTTTATCCTCCAATTTTCACAAAAGCCTTCTGCTGTCTAAAGCTCCCATTACGTGTTCTCCGTGAGCCCTAATTGATCAAATTAGAAAAACAGTGCTTATTTTCTGGTTCAAAAGCCAGCTTATTTTAATGACTACCTGCCAGCTTGAATGAAGAAGGTGTCAAGGAACCCCCAAGAAGTGTCTTCTTATCTTGTACTGCTCACATGAGATTGCAGATCTACACGTGGGCTGCTGGTGTGTAATTTCAAATCTGCTCATCTCCAGTCCACCTCCCAGAAATAATTAATGATCTGTGAGGTAGCCCAGAAAGCAGAGTCACAAGTGGTGAAGTGCTGCATCATCCTGAGGATTCTTACACAGCATGAGGGTGCCAGCAGCCTCCTGTTTGGTACTGCACCATTTCAACTCCATTGGAGCACAGACACCAATCCTGGAGAGCTGCTGATGAACCTGCAAAGACCTCTGAACAGCCTGGAGACAGACACCTGCATGAGCAAGTGTCCCTGATGCCAAAGACCAGCCAGTGATGAATCTCAGATGTCAAAGGCTGGAACCACCACATTTTTCTGCAAACTACTGCAGTGCTGTTGCATTCTTTGAATGTCAAAGCATGGAAAACATGGATGTCTTCAAAACATCAGTCCTGGGAAAACCAAAGTCTGCCAAAGAATTTGAGGAAAGGTTCTTTGTTTAAGGAAAGGATGCCTGAGCTTGTCTGGGCAGAAAGGTCTCATTCATGGAACAGCAGAACAAAATAAACAATACAGGGTTTCTCCTAGTGCAGGGAAGAGGGCTGGCTGAGGCTGGGACTTCTAGAGGCAGCATTTAATCTACAATGTGTTCTTTGAGAGAAGCTAGAGCTTCTGTAGACTGCCATGAAAGGAGATCTGTGAAACTGCCAAGAGATTCTGATGGTCCAGGCCCAACTGTCCCTTTTAGGCAAGGTATTTAACAGTGACAAGAGTAAAGGTGGTTGGAGGCAGACCACTCATCCCTGGCCCATGGAAACCACTGCCATAGGCTGGGCCTGAGCCCTGAAGGACTGCACTTACTTACCCAAGAGGTTTCAACAGCTGTGTTTGCTACAGAGAGGGGAATGGGCTTCTTGGGAAGGATTTCCATCTGGGCAGCAAAGTCCCCATGCAGCAGGGACAGAGTGTTCTTAATGACTCCTTAACTCAGCTGTTCAGCACAGCAATAAGCCCTGGATAAGGAAAGAGCCAAGAGCAGCCCTGATTGCCAGAGAGGGGTGGGGCAGAGCAGAGGTCCCTGCTCCAGGTCCAGACAGAACCTCTCACCTTTACTCCTCACCACCAGATCTCCACCTCGGTGGCACCAGGAGCACAGCCATCTCTGGTACCACTGGGAACAAAACCAGGGAGTGGGGCCGTGGCATATTTCTGGCAGGAGCCATCAAGGCCAGGAGCTGCAAGGCCTGGAGCAAGTCTCCTGGGGCCCCGTGTGCGAGCAGAGCCGCGCTGGCCGTGTGCTGGCGTGCAGTGATAACATTGTGTGCCGGGGTTGGCACGCAGTCCAGGTGAAGTCACAGGAGGAAAAGGCTTCCCGCCCCTCAGAGCCCCGGCAGTCACATCCACAGATCCTCACATGCCCCACCCAGCCAGCCCTGCTGCCCTGCCTGGCTCTGCTCCCCTGCCCTGGGCTGGGGCTGGCTCTCAAGTGCCCATTGTGTTTCCCAGGAAGTTCTGTCACTGCTGCAGCCTCTGCTGGCACCTTTGATGCTGTCCCAGCCTCCACCTGCATCAACACCCATCCTTCCCCAGCTCTCAGACCTCATTTCTCATGGCACATTGCACCTCTCATTGTTCCACAGGCTCAGCCTCTGACAAAGTTTAAGTCTGAGGGGAATTGTTACAGACATATTTTCTGAAAAACCAATTCTTTAGGACTTTTTCTTCTGAGAAGCCTCAGAGGAAAAGAAAAACAATAATTATCTGCTGCTGTGGAATGCAACAGGTGCATCTTTGATTGGTCCATGTGAGTTGTTTCTACTTGACCAATCACAGGTCCAGCTGTGTTGGGACTCTGGTCAGTCGCAAGATTTTATTATCATTCCATTCCTTTCCTAGCCTTCTGATGAAATCCTTTCTCTTCCTTTAGTATAGTTTTAATAATTTTCTTTTAATAATATAATATATATCATAAATTAATAAACCAGCCTTCTGAAACATGGAGTCAAGATTCTCATCTCTTCCCTCATCCTGGTACCCCTGCAAACACCACCACAGAGAATAAGGTAAGAAATAAAGCAGAACCAGGCATCATGGGAATATAGCTTTTGACCAAGAAAAAAAAAATAATTTAAGATGTTCATTGAGGTAGCAGAAGGAAAAACTCATTCTAGTTTGGCTAAGAAATACAAGAGAGTAACAAGGTTTAAAGTCTGAAATGGATGACAGAGCCATCGATGATGGGATGTGAAAGGAATGCCTTGATTTGGCTAGAAGAGAATTAAAGCACCATTGATAGATGACAATTCATCATCACTGACCACTTCACTGGACACTAATGAAGCTTCATTTACTTTGGGATATCAGTGCAACACTATCCAATATAAAGGTGAAGCAAACACTGGTGAGTGTTTGCACAGGGCAGGGTGAACAGGAGCATTGCCTGGGCTGAGAGGGGGAATGCCTTTGCCTCTTGCACTGAGGTCCCAGCTCTCAACCCCAAAGCCACCAACATCTGACTGTAATGCCAGAAAGAAGTGGCACAATCATCCAGACCCACATCTTCACAAACTTGCGTCAGAAAACTTGGCAGAAATCCTTCCCATCTCTACAAGGGTCTCCTTTCTGACAAGAATCCAGCCACAACTTTAAAGCCTCGTGGGAAGGATCCTCCAAAAGCCTCATTGAGCTTTTCTAGTGGTTAATTACAGATGATGTTTAAAAATAGTGTTTTTTCTCACAACAGTTTTTGAGGATTTTAAATCCAGTTTCACATTCCGGGTTTTGGGTCTTAGTGCCCCTCAGTCTGCTAGACCACAGGAAGTTTTTTTCTCCTGGTAGGTGTATCTAGACACTGAAAAAAATTAGCCTTCAGCTTTCCCTTTTCACCCCACCTCTTCAACCTCTTTTACTGGAAGGCACACTTCCAATTCTTTAACACCCTCAGGCATTGTCCCTGAAACCTCTTCCATCCAGGAATTACCAACAAAAGCACTAAACAGAGTACATGGGAAGTGACATGTTAGTGCTAAATCACACACACACACTCAGCCCTTCCTAGAACCATTCAGTTTGAGGTTATTTACTGAAATCTGCGTGAGTTCCCCCAGCTACAGCATCCTCCTGGAATTCTGTAGTCAGCCAATGAGCTGCACCAGCTCCCACTCCTTCCCAAGACAAACTTGCCAACTGATAAATGCAGCCTGTATTCCTTATTCTTTGACATGTGACTTACAACAGCTAATGTTATGCTTGGCCCCGTCCTTCTGAGTCATCCAGACTATTGCAGTAATGTTTTCTTGGTTTGTGGTTGGGATTTTTTTTTTGTTTTTTTGCAGATCACTGATTTTTGAGTCATTCCTACTGATCAGTTACTATCTTGCTGTCTGGCTTAACAGCACTGAGCCACAAATGACCAACTTTCTAATGCTTACTCCTCCTTACAACTACACATCTCCACCCATTTGGGGCACTGATGGGTTTCCTGTAAAGTCCTAACATCTGCACTGCAAAAAAACCAGCAACAACAGAGCTCTCTAGAAGCACTGCAGCGGCACCACCTATTCCTGCCTCTGCCTACCCCGTGTAATTTGACTCTCAGAGCTTTAAGTAAAGTCAACATTTGATGAGTGTTTCTGTAGAGCCTACCACAAACAGAACCCTAAAGAAGAAAGTTTTCCCCTCCTGTGGCTGGGACAAAAACAAGCTTAAGCACACTCTCAGCTCCATCCTGTGTCAGAGAAAACAGCCTCAATGCACACTGAAATACAGGATTTCCACAGGACTGGGCACCAGGGAGATGCTTGACCTGCCACAGGGGAGGTGAATCAGGAGGTTAGACAGTCACAGTTTTCTTTATAATGTTGTATACCCAAACCTCACATCATCTTTTCAGTTGTTAAATACACAAATATGGGATTACATTTCCATGCCTGGTTGCCTCAGGGGCAGTATACAAATTGCAAATAAGCAAATATATGGATTCCTTGACTTCCAAGGGATTTTTTTAAGATTAACTACTTAACCCCTAATTACACCAACACTAGCTGGCTAATGAATAAGGTGAGGCATCACCCTTGGCTGGTAAGATTCACAATGGAATAAAAGGAATTTCATCCCATGGAGGAAAAAGGGCTCATGGATCTGGCAGTGTTACTGTGCAGATTTCCCATCTGGGAAAAAGGAATATCTGAAGTTTCACACTTCACTGTAGGATCACTGTACAAGAAGGTATGAAATCCCATGGTTTTGTTCTGTGTAAACAAAGGGTCCAGATGAAACAGGTCCTACCTGGACAGGCACTTTTCCCACTACTGTCATAGCTGATGAGTGTGAGAACAACCTACCTCCTAGAAGATTTTCGTTTAGCTAGAAGGGACACTTCTGTTCCTGCATCATCCACGTGGATGATTTCTTATCATTTTAGTAACCTTCACTTCAGTCCCCTGACTAGGACCAGGCAAAACAGAGCAATGCCTTACAAATAATTCCAAAGATCCAACATCCAGCATACTCTGCACCCCAAGGAATGGCTGTGGCCTGCGGTGACAGACCCATGGAGATTTTTTTATGCCAAAAGCCTGCATGCCAAGAACAGCTTCAGAGACTCAAGCTGCAGCACCACTGCCTTCAAGCTAGCAAGAAGGGTAAGGATAAACACAGCATCCATGACTACTGCATCTGGCACTCGCCCTGTGATCCACAGAGTAAAATACCAAATGCATTCCCTTGCTCATATCAACCCTCACATTACTTTGGGGAATACAGGCTTACTCAGAAATCTGATACAGAGGAGCCAGACCATGCTAGAGCCACAGCACCTCTCCCCCAGATGAATTCAGGATCATTCTATAGGTGATAAATTCTACTCTCACTGAGAGAGCAGCAGGGCTTGGGGACCCATCATTTGTGTACTTGCCCCCACGGAGGCCCTTAGGCTAGCTAGCTGAAAAAAATACAGTGTTTATGGAGTGTATTTAATGGCTGAGCCACTTCTCCATTGTACAAAACAATGCTAATAGCTCTCCCACCTTTGCCTAATTATTTTCTTCCTCTTTCCTGCTTTCTTTTTGCTTTGACTCCTTCCCCTTTCTGTCTCTGTCTGCTTCAGCTTGATGGGGCTTTGATTTCCTCTGTTTTCAATACCATCTTCTTGGATGATCTACACCAGTAGCACTGGGCACTCCTGTCCCCACAAGTGATGGGCTTCATCCTCCCCACAAAAGCATATCTCAGCAGTATTAGACCTGTTCAGAAGAGCAGACAGCTCCTGAATACTGTTAGGTCCTTATTGTTTCACACAGGAAGAGCCTGTTTATAGCCTGGAGCTTGCAAGGAATTTGAAATGCCTCCTCCTTCCACTTGGAGGGCGAGCAGCTGAAGAGAGCAGGAATCCTGCCTCCCCTCACAAACATCTTGGCATTCCAGAGATCAGCCTTACCTTTAGATCCTGCAGCCCAGCAAATATGCTATCACATATCCCAGTGATTACCCAGCCTGTGCCATCTGATAGGCCACCTATACTGAAGGGGGTGATTAACATCTAAGAAGGGATGGGAGGTGACCTTCCACACAGCCATGATATATTTTTGGGAAGGGCAAGGCAAAGTCAGAAGGTCTTCCTAAACTCTTTGATCATTTAAGTTTCTGGTTACCAAATAACCACCAGTATCCTTTCCACAAACGCATTTATTCTTAGCTGCATGAATTCCCATCCCCACTTCTGCAACATTAGTGTCTATTCCCAGGCCACATCTTTCCTCCCAGCTCCCACATCATCCCCCAGCAGCTCCAGTAACCCATTCCCAAATGCTCTCCCTTTCCTGACTGAAAACATGCATCTTGCCTGCTGCACCCTTCTCTCACCTTCTACAACATCCCAGTCACTTGGCATGAGCAGCCAGCAGGACACACTTTGAAAACTTCCACTTCTAAGACCTCCACACAAAGAAAGTAAGAGAATCTGCTTAATTCCCGGAGTTCTCATAGCTTCTCTCGTTCCCCTGACAGTTGTACAGCTGTTACATCTGCTGCTGCTAACTAGACTCGTTTTTAGCAAAGCACAGCAGGAGCTAAAGAAACCTAATTCTGGCAACATTATAATACCAGAAAGTACTCCCTCACTTTCATTAACTTCATTTTCTGCTTTTTATCTTCTCTAGTCCCTTTTTCTTCTCCTCCTCCTACCTTTTTTTTTGCTGGCACTGTGAACTTTTTCACCAGGTTAGCAGCAAACAGGAGCAGCTCAGCTGGTAGCTCACACCCCCTCACTGCTGCACAAAGAGTGGAGGTGGGTGGCACTGGGTGCCTCAGAGGAGCACCAGCAAATACCAGCACCCTTAGGGGATGCCACATCAGGTATCCATGGAATAACAGTTGCTGAGTTGCATGGTTTCATAAGGACATGGATGTCTCACACCCACATGTAGCACGTGGATCCATCTGAAAATGGGAGTCACCACCTTGCTGTCTTTCCTGGCCTATGTACAAAATGGGTGTTGTAAAGCACTCAAGAAAAAAAATTAATAAAATTATAGCAAGTCAGGCTGGTGGTGGTGTGGCCCAATATGTCTCTAATTATGATGTTTCATTAGAATGCGGGAAAAAAAGAAGAAAAAAGTCAAGATCAACACTTTCTCCATTTGACCTCAAGTGCCTTGGACAAAAGGCTCTGCCCTTCAGGCTGGAGCACATGATAGAATGAAATTGACTCAAATCTGAAGTGGAAGCTCCATAAAATGTCAAAGAAAAACCTGAGATGAGATCTAGCTCTGACAGAGGGATCCCAGTGCAGAGAAGCAAGAACTAGATGCCATCCTCAGGCTGTTACAAAAGACAGACTTTGAGGGCATTACTGACAGAGACCAGAAACAGGGTGGCATCCGCAGCACTGGGAGCCCAAGTACTGCTCTCAAAGGGCTGACAGTGGGTGCCAGGTGGCACACTGGCAACAAACACCTTATATTCCCTTGCCTAACTCCTAGCTGGGCAGACAATCAGTATCCATGTCAAGGGGAATTAGTTATTCACTGTTTTCAAGGTGTTGGGGTCTCAATCCTGCCTGGTAAGAACAGCGTCCATAAAAAATTCAAAAAAACCAACAATATTGACATGCAGCAGAATAAATTTTGAAGGCTTGGAAAAGAGGCATAGAGGAGCTTTTCAATCAGACAGTATAGACAGAAAGGTTTCAGAGGAGAAAATGATGAGATTTCATGGGGCTTAGATGCAGTAACAGGTGTGGGGATCTGAATTTCACTGTCAGGGAGAAGAGCAGAAGGGCTGGGGGTGATGAAGAGTGCTGCTCCTGGGAAAAGGCCCACGTTTCCCACACACAGTTCCAGATGTTGGTGGGGGATGACAGAAGACTGGAGAAATGGTGAGGCTCCAAAATAAAGAGGTGCTAGCACAAGATGTTGTGCAGAAACAAAGGAAAGCAGAAAAGGAGAACACTTCAAAAGTACAGAAAAGATCAAAGTTGGTGGGGAAAAGTGAGAGACTCCTAAAGGTGACTGGGGCAACACTAGATATTCCTGTGAGAAGAGCTTTGGGACTATGACTTTGAAAATAAACTTTGAGGTATCCCAGCAAGTATTGGAGAATAAGAACTTGGCAAAACTCATGTCAATACAGGGAATATGGAAGGAGTTTGCTCCACTATGCAAGTTTGCAGCATGTGGAAGTGATTACAGGGATGATTCCAAGAGCAATGCTATATAAGAGATCTGGGTTAATAACATTCAATGAATAACATAGTACAGAGTAGAGCTGTAGCCAAAGAAGAAAAAAAAATATGCCAAGAGCTGCATAAGCCTATTTTCTGAACAAGACATAAAAGAAGAACAGCAAGTCAAATTGAAACCTTTCATTGATCACACTGCAAGTTTCTGTTGTTAACTATAATTCCTTTCTCTAAAGTAGTCCCTTGTTTCACCTTTAATCACTTAGAATATTTGGACCAGTTAAGATGAAGTCAAAACTTTAACCATGAAAAAAAGTCAAGGACTTTGACTCCATGTTTTGTGGTAAAAACAGATTTTTCTCAGCAACGAACTCTGGCATCATAGATTTCCTCTCCAGTTCAGGAAGAAGGACACTACGTTTAAGACCCTTTCATTTTTTTTTTAACAAAATAAAATTAAAATAAAGGAAAAGAACATCTAAATTTCCCACACTCAGAAGGAAAATTCTTCTTTCCAGCTAGTCAGATTTCATTGTTCTCCTGTAGTGGCAAGATACTGTTCACCAGTTTGGCAGCAGTTACAGGTTTCAAAAATTACATACCTGCTCAGTAGATGCTCAGGGTTTTATATTCAGGGAGCCTCAGTTCAAACCATCAAGAGGACTCTCCCAAGGGTATCACTGCAAGCTGCTCACCTGTAAAAAAAAATTAATTAATAAATCTACCTTTAAATTGCTGTGGGCCCGCAGGTAGGCCTAGAGGTAAGGGAGCAGTAACATGTGGGAAAATAATACCCTTTATTAGTGATAAATAAAAAAGTACCAGAACTATTTAGGTGCTTAATATGCCAAGAGAAAGAAATATTACTGGAGAAGAAAAGAGAAAAAAAAGAAAACACCAAAAAAAAAAAACCAACTTCCCAGCTCTATTGTTTATAGCTCTGAGAACTAACACCCTGCAATCACTTCACATGGCTCACACTTCCAACTCTGCCAGGTATGGGAAAGCCCCAGCCAGCCCAACTTTTGCAAACCCCCGTTCTGCCCCAAAATTCACTTGCTGCCGTGCCCGTCCCGTGGTGTTCACCTTGGAGATCATCCCACCCTCGCCCTGCCCCGGGTTGGGAGCGTTCCTTGGTTACCTTGCTGTGCCCTGGAGCCCCGGGCTGGTCTCTGGCAGCTCAGGCTCCCATGCTCTGCAGGGTTTTCTGCAGGGTTTGCTGCTCACGGATCCCCCGGCCGTGGCATTTTATCGGCGCCGTGCGAGGTGAGCACGGACACGATAAGGAAGCGCTAAAAGTCAACGAGGTGCCACTGACAAGGCCTGGAGCTGGGCTCACGCTTCCCCAGGCCCACGTGTGGGCTGACACTGAGCAGCCCAGGCTCCTTCTCACCAGCTGCTGCCTTGGGAGGAGGCACCTTTCATCCTGTCCTCTCATCCATCCATCCCATCTCCACTGGAAGCTGTCACAACTCCAGCCCTGCAGTGAACAAATTCTTTTTCTTATGAAACGCCCAGGGGTTCCTCAAGCATTTAAGAGGTTTTTCCTTGCTCAAACACGCTGATGGATGTGTCTCCTGGTTGCTTTATGCCTGCCCACGATTCCCTCCCAGGGAGGAAAGATTTGCTGCCTGAAGTGACTTCTTTCCCAGGCAAGCATCCCCATATGCCTGGAGCAGAGCCCCCAGCAGCATGCCTGGCACACACCCCACAGAGATTAGTCCCCTGCTCAGGCAAGCCCCAAGGCCTGGGAAACCTCCTGTGACTAGCAGCTTGATTAGGACCTAAGTCTTTTTCCACCAGATTTTCAGGGGAAGGTGAACAAGCTCATGAGAAATTTATTTCTGCTTTGCACCCGCAGTCCCTGATCCACAAAGTAAATGTGATCCACGGCCCTGTGATCCACAGAGTAAAATACCAAATGCATTCCCTTGCTCATATCAACCCTCACATTACTTTGGGGAATACAGGCTTACCCAGAAATCTGATACAGAGGAGCCAGACCATGCTAGAGCCACAGCACCTCTCCCCCAGATGAATTCAGGATCATTCTATAGGTGATAAATTCTACTCTCATTGAGAGAGCAGCAGGGCTTGGGGACCCATCATTCGTGTGCTTGCCCCCACAGAGGCCCTTAGGCTCTGTACCACAAAAGAACAGGAGGTTTAACCAGCTCACAGGGCAATATATGCTGTGAGAGCAAAAACATCCTGGATCCATCCTTGCCACAGTGACCATTAACTCCACGTGGCAAGAGCAGAGACAGCCCAATGGCCACAGACTGACTGGAGTGTTTCAAAACAACCTAAAACTCAGGAATGTGGACCCAAACATGTACCAAGGACACCCCATCTACCTGAGCAACTACAGGTAGGGCCCAGTGGCTCATGCAACACCACCTGGGAGAGCAACCAACTCACCACAGCACTGCTACCAGGCTCTGACACACAGCAAACCCCCACACCCTCTAAAGGACTCCCTTTTATTCCCACAGGGTGGATGTGGTTGGCTCAGCAGCTCCCTTTCCCAGCTGGTGCCAGTGAAGCCCTTATGAGCAGCCTCAGCACAGACAGCCAGGTCTGAAAAGAAATGTCCAGTTCACCTTCAGGGAGTCCCCACCCGTGCAAGGCTGAGCTGCACTGAGCACTTAACCAGCCCACCTGTGAGATCCTCTGACACCTCAGTTGACATTCATACAGAGAAGTCACTTTTTCTTGGTGTGTCCTTTTGGAAAGCACCTCCTGAGATATCCATGCCTTCTGTTTCCTAGTTTTCATAAGGACATCATGGGCAAAAAGAGTCTCTCCCTGCTCCCTGGGATCCAAACCAAAACATATCTCACCAGTGCACTTCACAGGCAGTAGCAGGACAGGCAGATCCTCCTGCTTGCTCCTCTGACAGCAGGCACATAGGGTTTGGGGTGAGAGCTTGCTGTTGGGCCAGGCCAGCCCTCCCCATGCCATACCATGCTTGTGTTGGCAGACTCCACTTCCCGTGCTGTGAAAAACACATCCAAGGCTCCCAGGAGACTTAAACACGCAGGGACAGCACTGAAGGGAGATGTTTCTTTCCCAGAAGAAAGAGATTTCCAATGTGGGAACTCTGTCACACAGTGAGATGTGGCTGCTGACCTGTTTGTATTTGCACAGGGGGAAGAGGCTGTGTCTGTAATGTGTATTGCTGTGGGGATCTCTTTGAGCAACACTACGTGCAGGAAAGGCCCTGCTCAAACATCTTGGAGATGCTATTTCAGCTTAATTCGAAATAACTTCTCCATGGTCTGTAATTTCTGTTTCTGTCTCCACTTCTGCCCCTGTCTCTGGTTCCTGGCAGGCATCCTCAGCTCCTGACTCCTCGGTGCTATCAGTCCTTGAGCGTTCTAGTCGAGAGCCCAGCAAGCTCCTCACGGACTCCATGGATAGTGGCTGAAGGTCTGCTCCCAGCCCCAGACAGGAGCAGCAGGTTTGCCAGTCTGGCAGGCTTCCCCCCAGCATTTTCACAAGCACTTGCTTACCTTGTTTAAGCTTCAGAGAGTTCAGTTTGGGGTGAAGGGTAGGTCAGCTCTTATCTCCTATCTACACGCGCGAATGGAACCCTTGCCGGTTCCCTTTGCAGCTCCAGCAGTTCCTGCCCGGCAGCACAGCCAGGACCGCGCTCTCCCCCTCTGCTGAGGCCTTTCTGCAGGAGGCAAGCAGGGCCAAAGAGCCACAAAGATGTCCTAGGGACCCCCCCAGCCCTGGGAAAAATCCTGAAGGTCTCTGAGCCTCCTCCTCCACAGCCTTTGGTGCAGGTGAAGGAGCAGAGCCACAGTTTCCCCTGCCCCACTCCAGGCTGGTGAGAGGAGCTCTGGGGTGATGCTCAGGGATGACAGGAGCTGGGTGAAACCCCCAGAGAGGATTCTGAATCCTGTGAGATTCAGAGATTTCAAAAAGCCTCACTGCCCCCCTTCTCCTTCTAGAAATGGTTTTTAGAGCATCTGAGGTGGATTCAAGAGCTTGAGCTAATGGATCTTGCAGTTTGTTTAAGCAAATATCACTTCTGTCAATTTTCCAAATGTCTGTTCACACACAGACTGTCTTAGCATCCTGCCAGGGCTCTAAACATTCATCTGTGGAGAAATTTTCTGGAAACCTGTGCCTGCATCCCTGTCTTGCCTTCCGACCATTTAAAAACCAAACACATAAATATGAGCCCACATGGCAATGTGGCTGTGAAAGAGTGCATTATCTAAAGTCTTGCAGGTGTGTGTGACTCAGGGTGCTCTGCTCAGACCACAGTCACCTTGTCCTGACCACAGCACATCACACTCAGGTCCAAGTCCAAACTGGCAAATCATATCCATATCCTTCACTGCTGAAGGCTCCACAGGACAAAGGCAGCAAAACTGAGTGGGGGTGGTGTGGGAAGGGAATGGTGGAGCAGGCAGAGACACTCGGTCCTGTGTGTTTTCTTTCCTTAAAGATAAAACTTTACCCCCAGTCAAATGAGAAATCAGGAACAATGTAGGAATTTTAAAGAGGCCCGAGCTGCCACCTGACTCAGCGTCTGGGCAGGATATTGATTAGCAAGGCCATTCTTTATTCCTCTGCTATTGTTCCAGACCAGCCTCCCCCATGACAGCAACAAGCGTGGGAACACAGCAGTTTTGGTGTTAAAAAGTGCTTTTATCACTGAGCTGAGGACAGGGGTCTCTGGGAACCAGAGATGGTTGTGTCTGATAGTCAAGGGAATGCATTCACACCCAGAACCTTATTCTGGGATCTCTGAGGTCCTGGGGCACACCAACACCGTGCAGCACATCCCCCATCCACCATTTCTGCTGAGCTGTGTTCAGGTTCTGGTGAGTTCAGAGAGCTGCAGGAAGAAAGCACCTGTTCCTGCTAAAAATTCTTGCATTTTTCCTTGAGCTGCAATAGCTGCTGTGATGGCTGTTCCTACCAGACCTGCTTTCAAACAAGCCAGGTTGAGTTCTGTAACTCCTGTGGCACAGCACAGACAACAGGCTCACCACCAATGTCCTTATCCCTCCTCCTGAGCAGGTTTCTTGCCAGTTTTTTGCAGGGATTTCTTTTCAGGATGGGCTCCAGCCTGCAGTAGCTACCACAATGATGTCAGTAGGTGAGGGCATCTCCTCCTTGTTCAACAGACCAAACAAATGTGGGGTGTTACACATCACTGCCACTTCAGTTTCCCAGCTGCCTGCAGCTGACCAACAAGCCAACACAAGTCCTGACCAGGTGAGCTGGCAGACACTTACACAGCTTCCTGGGAGCTCCAGGCAGGAAAAAAAGAAAATCTTTGGTTTCTTGGAATTCTCAGTGCATTAAAAAGCAACACAGTTCAGTACTTGAACACTTCTGATTAGGCTGAGTAGAGGACAAGCAGTGACCAAGAACCAGGTTTTCAGCCAGCCAAAATATTTCTGGCTGTCCAGAGAGCCATAGAGTTGGCTCCTGATTTTATATTCTTTGTAGGTTTGTTCTTCATTTGCAAAAAAAATCTCATCTGTAACCACCTTATATATACACACGGTGGTCCTTATTTTCACCCTTAAGATAAAATTTAAAAATAGAAGTCTTTCAGGTGCTGCCTGGACAAACATCAATACACAAATTCACTTCAAAGACACCCCAAGTGAAAGAGCACAGTGCACTAGGGAGGGGATCTCCAGACAAGCACATGATCTGTGCAAACACAAGATATTTATTCCAGCATCTAGAAATGCTCTGCAACATTGTCTGCGTAAGAATGCACAGTTTGGTAATAGTGTGACTGCACCAATTTTTTCTGCAGGCTTTCATGCTCCAGTTTCATTCTTTCCACAAATTTTTCACCTTCCCAAAGTTGAAAAGCAGTCAGGAATCAGCCAAGATTCTCCTCCTCCAATCTGTGACAAGTGGACAACCAAGCTAAACTTAGATGTTTAAAGAGCTGATGGTTTCCATTCTACAAAAAGCAGAGTTGGTGCACAAATTCTGTTTTTCAAAGCTGGTGGACATGTTGTCTCAGGACTGACTGCCTCCCTGCCAGCTTGTACTCAGTGCCCAGCACAGAGCAAGCCATGCACAGCTGGGAATTCTGAGGCCTAGAGCTTGGCTCACTCTGCTCATGGAGACACCACAGACACAAAAAGCTGGAGCCACTTGGCTTTGCAAAAGCCAACCGTGCTCCAGCACCGACCTGCACATCAGTCCAGAGCTACACAAAGCCACTGCGTCAGCTCATCAGCTTAGCAAAGGTGTTGAGTATGTCCTTATCCACTTATTTGGGCAGCCAGGAGCTGAGGAATCCATCACCTTACCCATTACCAAAAAGCAGTCCAATAAATGCAGCAGGTTACAATTTAAGGGATTTAACTTTTCCTCTCTCCCTGGGCTCAGTGGCACGGTCACACTTTCCTTTGACTTTGTGACCTTCCTCCTCTTCCAAACCCAGTGTACTCTCAGACAGTGAAGGTCCAGCTAAAACTCACAAACTGAAGGGACCAAGGCAGAGGGTGCAGTCTGATCCCACTGTCACCAGTATTGTTGAACAGTCAGTGTGTTCCCTGACCACTTATTCACAGTTCCATTATGCTCTCCCAGGATGATTCAGGAGCTTGGCTTGATGAATAAGAGCTCCCACAAGACAGCATGGACAGAAACACCCAGCATGGGGTCTGAGGGAGGAAGGGAGGCAGAGGAAAGCCAAATGGACATGAGCTGTGCCACATCAGTTGTTCTCAAGATGAGCAGAGCAGTCTCTCATCAATATTAAGACATTGTCTTTTCACCTCCAGCAATAAGCCTCGTGTTTGGGCAATTGTGCCTCTCTTGTCATGAAGCTGCTCACAAGAATGCTTCCTACAACTTTTGCTGTGAGGAGTTAAGGTTATCCTGGAGCCTGGAGTACTTAAAGATCATTACACTTCCTCTGCCAGAGCAGCAGCTCATTTTCCTGCCAGGGGTTTCCACTGCTACCTCACTGCTTTGTCTCCTGGCCATTTTAGGTTACTCCATCACAGGAGCCCAGGCTACAGGACTTGTGCCATGGTGTCTCAGAGCAGGGGAGATGGCTCTTTGGGACAGCCTCAGAAACCCCCTGGCACATGAAAAGAAAGATGTCAATCTGCAAGGCACTCCAGCAATTGTTCCCTAAATGGAATGGGAACTCGGAGGCAGGAATAGTCTCTGTGGAACCTGGGGACAAAGTATGCTCTGCCAAAGGAGCCTCAGCCACAGAACAATGCTCCAGGGAAAGCAAACAAATCCAGAGTGTCTGTATCCGTTTTTCAGGACTCCTTCTTACTGAGAAAAGCCAACCATGAATAAAAGTAGATATATTCATTTCTAACCAGGAAAACCCAAGCAACCAAAATAAAAAAGGCCACTCTGACAGATATGCACCTAGAAAAGTAAATAAAATATGTGTTAAAACATAGAAGAGACCTCCTCAATGAGCAATTTAACCCCCCAAATAAGAAATGTTATTGATGCCGTGGGACATATGTGCCCATGTATAACACTGCTTACCAGAGACATACATGGGTAGGTAGATGCATTTGCACTAGTTACAATTTTGGTCATGCTCTTGTTCCTTTTCAGGTCCTACCATATATTTTAAACAGTATCTGTGCTTTGGGATATTATTTTTTTTCTGTGTTAGACTGGCAAACTACTTCATTAATTTCCTTCTTTTTACTTATTCATGATCTGTAGCAAAGATTCCTTCTCAAACCAAGGCCACTTAACAGCCTTATCTGAGGATTAAAAAAAAAAATAACACAAATAATTTCTCCTTTTCTACTTTTCTTGAAATGCTGGAGAAATTCTGTACATTGATATGATTTATCTGTATAGAAGATGCTGCATTGACCTGCTGCAGACCATCTGCTCCCAACAATTTACAATCATAGCATCATTCAGGTGGAAAGGGACATCAAGAGACTTGAACTTCTTGTTCTTTAATTTTATCAGCCTCCCTTTTTGACAGCAGTTCTTCCAGCAGCCCACCTTTATTTCCAGACAGATTAGGAGTCTAGCCTGGATGGTGGCAAAGCTGAGGAGGGCAGTAGCTCAGAGCACAAACTGTTATCAGAGAGAGCTGCTTGGAGGCTGCTCTGGGTAGTACAAGAAGCCTCAGACAGGTCCAGAACTCTGAGGGCTTTAAGATGGCTTAAGGTATAGAAGTGGTGGATCTTCTCTGCTGTGTCTCCATTCTCCTTCACTGCACCCCACAACCCAGTCCAGACTGAATTTCTCCATGTTATCCACACTGACCATGTCACCACAATCACCACAGTTCTGCTCCAACCCCTGGACATGCTGCAGGGCATTTCTGACCATCACCAGCTGGCTTCAGCCACTTGGACAGGCGGTAACAGCAGAAGACTAAAGGAAGCAGAAGGCCCAGACATTTCCATCTTTGGGGAGCTCTGACCATTACCAAGGCCAGATAATATTAATGTTGGCATCACATCAAGTTTCTTCATCTCCATCATCTTTTTTTTCATGGCTGAACCATCTCACAGCTTTATTGTGCTTGGAAACCAAATGTGAGTTCCCATGCAGGCCAGCACAGAGCAGATTGCCTGCACAAAGCAGGGCAGACACCAGTGCACAGATCACCACCACTGACCTCTGTGTGGATTCCTCTAAGGCTGGTCTATTTGCTTACACAGCTGCAGGCTCCTAGTTCACATCACTTGGGTAGCTGGAAGATAATTTTGCATCATTCCTGTGCTGGAGTTTTCACGTGGGCCCACTTTTCAGGGCGGAGAATGATTCTTTTTAAGTATATGAAGAAGTTTATCAAAGTATCTTTTCTAATGCAAAAATGATCAGAATTCTGAGAGGAGGAGGAGAAATTGAAAGGATTGCTCAGGTGGAGGAATTAGAAGGAATTTGACTGGAAGACTGGCTTGGATTTCTCCAGACCTACCAGATAGAAATAAGAGAAGAGCTTCTCTCAGAAGCATTTGGGAGAGGGTCGTGGAGAGTTCTGGAGCTCATGGGTCCAGCATGGACAGCCACAGGAGCTTCAGGAGAAACACTGAAGGTCAGGTTTAGATTCGCCCTAGATTGTGGTACTCTGAGACTTCTCCAGCTCTGAGGAATCTCATGGCATTAAGGCATCAGCCTCTGCTCTCAAGGCAGCATTTCTCATGTTTTCCAAACAATTTGGGAACTGCAAATCGGTGCAGATTTCTCACTCAGTAATTGTGGTGTTGCCTCAGCATTTTTCTATCAAGATTCTTCAAAGCCCTTTAGATTCTCTCCCCAAATGCAGCCATCCATCCTCCTCCATGAAATCCCAGCCCTTACTGATTATTACCAATAAAGTTATTGACGTTGGAAATGCTGATACAGGAAGATGAGGCTATTTAGGAACGTTTTTCCAGATGCTGGTTGAGCGATACTGCATCATTTCATGCAGCACATCACAAAACCTCTTTCTTCCCTGCTGTGTTAAATTGTTACTTTCCCTGAGAGAGAAACATGGCTCTTCACAAATCTGGCCTGAGAGGAAAGTGGGGGAAGAGTGTGGGAATAGCAGACAACATCAAGGATTCCCATTTCCCTGTCCTTTGCTTTTTGTGAGCGGCCTTGCCTTTAACCACTGCCACTCATTTTCTGAAGTGCTCTTTCAGTGGCCACATCCTGTGCTGCCTCTGGTTTGGTGACAGCACTCCTAAATACTGAGAGCACTGTCAGAAAAATCAGTCTTGGGTTCCTCTTGGGCTGAAAGAACCAATTTGCTGCTCTCCTTCAACAGGCATAGGATAATTATAAGGAAGTCCCTCTGCCACATCACATGGGTATCACATGTAAAACCCATACATCCTACTAATGTGCACTGCTTAGGCACCTCTGTTTCTCACACACAGAAAGATGAAACTGAACACCCCCAACCAGGAAAAAAAATTACTTATTATTTTGATAGCTATTTTTTCATATCCCAATTGAACCTGAGGGGGAGTTTTTAAGGAAAATAAATTTCACATTTCTCACCAAGAAGCCAAACAGAACTGCAGGATTCAGAACAAAACCAATGAATTTATAGGTACTTCAGCTTGTTTCAGTCAAGTTTAAATATTTCTTCCTTTTCCACCATTTCAAGGAAAGCAATAAACATCAGCAAGCAAACAATCCTGTCTGACATCACTTACTGGTCAAATTTTATCCCCAGGTTTCTGCATGAGCTTATACAAGGGTTTTTCCACAGTGCAAGCCCATTTTAACAACATCTGTCAATGACTACGTCAGAGACATAAAAGACATTAACCCACAAATGAAACATTTCTGTACAGGTAACAATTTTGGGGATTGTTTTCTCTTTGGTGTCCTGTGGTCATACTTCATCTTTGCCTCCTCTTAGCATTAAAAATAAGAAGCTCCAGCATGCAAAGGGCCCAGTGAGAATGTAGTGCCTGGATTTATATGGAGCAGGGCATCACACTGTGTAGGAGCACCAAGAGAGAATTCAAATTAAATTAAATGGGAAGCTAAGTGGGGAAAGCCCTGTGTTAGGCCACTGGCAGGACTTCAGTCCTCAGGGAACTCCCTAGCCTGCTCCCCACTCCTTGTAGCTTTACCCATGAGCTTGTGGCCACCTGGAGAGCCAGCAGGGCTCTCTGTGTGGCTGTGGGGAGAAGGCAGGGCACCACTTCCTTGGCTTTGTGCTGCAGGTGACTCATGCACACACCTGTTTCCTCTGCAGCCTCTCACCTCTCTGCCAGACACACAGGGTTCTACCAAGGAAACCCAGGTGTCCAGAAAAACAATTCAGGAGATTTGAATTGACCAAATCCTTCACCTTTCCAGAAAGCAAAACTGGGTACAAACCTTTTCCAAGCTTTCCTGTGATAAATCCTCAGGACATCACATGCCTGATGCATGCCTGTGAGAGGATTTGCTTTTATGCAGCCACACAGATGTGCAGCATGAAGGAGCAGGGCTCATGGCACACTTGGGAAAGGAAAACCCCTCAAAGGGCATTTTCCCTGCCCCACACTACTGCTGGGCTTGTGAGCTCTTGTACACACACAGATATTTGGTCTTCTAGTACAAAATGCACCCTTCTAATCTGCTTGAGCCAGCAGTGTCCTCCTGCCCCTTCCCCCCCATTTGCTGTGATTTACTTTACAGAAGGCTTCAGAATCCAGCCAACACACATCACAAAATTGGTGGGAAAAATCATGATTCATGAATTTTTTTCAATTAATCAAGTTCTTAATTTTACCCAGGAGGTCATGCCTTGAGATTCTTTCAGACCATTGCAAAAGAGAACAAGCTGGCTGGGAGCAGTAAGCACCATCTGAGAATCCTCCCATAGCTCAGGCTGTTTACTTTTCAGTTTCACTCACCATCATCCAAGCACATGTCTCTTTTCCCCCAAATCCTTTCAGCTGTTTCTTCCTCCGAAGCTGACTTCCAGGGAAAGCTCTGGAGATCCTTGCCTTCAGAGCAGATTCACATCCTGATTTCTCTTCCCTCTGTGGACAAAGAATGGAGCAGGCTGAGGTCCTTCTACCCCACAGCTTGCTTTTGGAAGAGGCATGTGCCTGTGATTCTTTCCATCTCTGCAGGCTTTTCCCAAAGCCCCAAGATTTGGAGCTGGGGTCTTGCAGCAGCACAGCTCCAGGATGGGAGAGCTGATCAGAGAGATAAAAGACATTAGCTCACAAATGAAACATTTCTGAACAGGTAGCAATTCTGGGGATAGTTTTCTCTTTGGTGTCCCATGGTCATACTTTATATTTTCCCTAGCCTATTTTTATACTATAGATTTCACCCCAGGAACTTGGTGCAGGCACTGGCACCACATGGCAGCATGTCACAGCTTTCTGGGGTGAGAAGTCCCCCAGCAGCAGGCTGGGAACTGCTGTCATTCCAGAAGTTTCTGAGAAACCATGTTGGAAGGAAAAAAACCCAGGAGTTTCAACAATCTCCAGCATTTTCCAGTCTATGACATTTGTACACGGAGGGACCTTACCCACACAGCTGGCCCCAAGCTGTAACTATATCAAGCCACTCACATGACCAAGACCTTGCAGGATCTCAGCCTCAGGGGCTACCAAGAGCCCAGCAGGCCTGAGAGGCTGACAAAAAGGCTCTCACAGCTCACATCCAGGATCAAAACACCACTTACTAGAACAAAGCACAGATTAAGCGATACCAGCCCAGATGAGACAGACCCCAAATAAGTGCAAATAACATATTTTTCTGCTGCCAGAACACCATCATGGGATTTGCACGTGGCATCTCTTCCTGCAGAGGCTATGGAGAAGTGATTCCCCTATCTGCCTTGGAATTCCCCCAGGAAAGCTGGCCTGGCTGGCAGTGTAGGGTGCCTAACTTCCAGACTATTAAATTACACTGCAATCAATGCAACTCAAGAATGTACTTAATTTTAAGTAAACACCTACAGACTGTGATGAACTAGGATGCTGCATTGCTCAGTGCACTTTGGCTGATTTGTTCACCAAGGCAGTACCTCAGAGGGACAGAAATCACAGAAACCTTCTAAAAGCTGCAAGGATACCTTAAACAAAGGGAAGGCTGTTGCATTTAGATTAAAATGACCACATTTTCATGACCCAGTTTCTTAGGCCCTTACAGAGATAATGCACTCAAAGTGACTCTTTTATAAACACCTAAGCTGGATAAATGAAAACCAAGATCTTCCATCACTTGCCAATACAAGATGCATTATTGCCCCAGGCCTCAGAGAGAACTGCAGCTTTGCATTCCTG
>NW_005054338.1:3256482-3273663 GCF_000277835.1 Geospiza fortis | reverse complement strand
ATTCCTGCTTTTAGTTAGGCTAATGAGGAGAAGAAGGAAGAGAATGTTTGAGGTGGGCTCTTCTTCCTTTCATCTGAAAAGTGGTTACTGAGCAGTGCAAAGCCTGTGCGAGCTCAGTACGGCAGTGCCTGAGTTCCCAGAGACAGCCCTGCTGAAAGGAGAGGTGAGTTCTGCCTATATCCTCCCTGGAAGCTGGTTAAACACTCACTTAACAGAGGGCCCTCTGAACAGGGGATGTGGCTTTGCACTGGGGAGAGTTGGCAAATGCTTCTCAGTTGCCTGTTTTATTCTCCTCTTGTTTCGTTGCAAACCACGAGGCTCCTCAGGAAGGCTCAGGCTCACAGACACTTTGTGCCTCTGATGGTTTGGCTGCCTGTTCTTCTCACCAGCCACGTGCCAGCATGACTCCATGGTGCTTTGGGGGAGCTGGATGGGGAAGCAGACTGCAGCTGCTTCTGAAGGATATAAATATTTTTTGCACTCGAGGGGCTCCAGCCATCCAACAGGGTCAGGGACACCTGGGCTCTATTCCTGGCTCTCCTGCAGACCTGCTGCATTGTTTCGCTCCTTCCAGTGGCTCTAAATGAAGACCTTTTCCTGCCAAATTTGTTTTCTTAGGTGTGAGGCTTCCACTTGAAAATTTGAGCCACAGCAAGGAATTTGGGGTGATGGGACTGGCCTGTGAATTTGATCCATTCATTTGATAACAAATCCCACAAAAGCCGTTGCACTGGCGAACACCACGAATGGCTCACAGGCCAACCTTACTCACACCATTTACCAGTTAGCCATCTGCTCCCTTCAGATATTATTTTATGGCTTTCCTTTGTTTTCACTAAGGCCCAAACAGGAATGAAATTGTGGGTCCTGTAGCTAGCCCTTTTAAATAAATAGTCCTGCCATCACTCTAATAAGTTTGACAAGTTGGTCACAGGCCCTGGGCAGGAAGCTAATAAACTTCAAGTTGCTTTTCTATTGTTTTCCTAAAACAATTTGACTTCCTTTCTGATAGCCTCAAATTCCTTCAATAAAAATAGAGTAGCTGGGAGCCAGAGGAAGAGCTGAACCCGAGCCAAGCTGTGCTCACAATGCCGCCTGCGTAAGATCACATTTTATCCTGATCCACGAAGACCCTTTAAAAGAATAGCAGGCAGACAGCTGCCAGTGCATGTCAGGAACAGCTCAGGAGTGAGTCTCCCCCAGCACTGGTTCTCCAGGCTGGAGGGGATGTCCAGGCAGTGAGACAGTGTCAGAGCACAGGCTGAGCTCCTGCCTGCCCGCAGTGTCCTCCCTCAGCCACTTCAGGATCTCTTCTGGGAGCCCAAGGCTGGCACAGAGCTGGGCTGTGCTAAAGCTCACCCGCCCTTCCGTCAACTTTACCTGCTCCTCTCTCTACCTGTGCAGGCTCAGCAAAAAAGAGGTAAAGGTCTGTTCTTTCTTTTCTTCTTTTGGAAACATATCTATGAATATATGTATACACACATATTGCTGTCAGGCAGCAATTCATCCAGCTGGAAGTTTGCAGGACAAGATGAATGTCTGGTGGCTAGGTAGATGAGGACTCCTTGCTTTAAAATGATTTGCTGATCCTTTGGACACATCCTTTATGTTCTCCACGGTCTGGTTCCTCCACCTGTAAAACAAGGAGGGTGTTTATAGGAGCTGCAATTTCATTATCATCTGCAAAGCACTTCTCAACTACTCAGAGATGCTGCAGAGTTGAGAAGTGGAGGCAGGAGGGGTGAGAGGGCAGCACTTTGTTTCCAGTAACATAAAGCTGACAGCTGAGCATTTACTTTGGGATAGATGGCAATTTCTCATCAGTGAGATGAAAACTTTTGCCAGTTTTTCTTGCTGAAAACTTTACTGGAAAATGAGTCTGACACAGAGTGATATTTCACAACTGGCTGTTTCTTGTTTCCTCTTTTCTCACTCTGTGCTGGTATGGTACTCTGGGTTGGGAAGATGAAAACATCCATCCATATGGAATACTTTGGGATTTTTCCTAAATGAAGAACTGTAACTATAAAACTGTTTTTATTCAGGGGCCTTTGCTACTCTTCCCTTGGGCCCAGCCTGTCCTTGGGAATTTGCCTCTTGCTGGAGGATGCCTTCAAACTGTCTCCAGAGGTCTAATGTATAACAGAGAACTTCCCTCTCTGGCCTTCTCTTTCAATCATATCCGTGCATGGGGATTTGAGATAAAATGTTCCATCAGGAAGGTACCATCCTTTGGTGCTTTGGAGAAGGCACTAAGGTGCTTTAGAGAGATGCCTGTCCAACATGGAACATTATAAAGAACCAGAATGAGTGCAGTGCTGTGGCCAGGAGATGAACTCAGCCACTGTTGGGTGGTGGTTTTTTTCTGACATTTCCCAATGCAGCAAACCTGATGTCCTCCTCAAGGACAAAAGTCCTTCAGACAATCTCTTTCAGTTTTCACATCTCAAGAGAGCATCCAGCTGCATTTGAAACAGCCTTCCAGCAAAGCCAGATGCTCTGGGAGCAGTTTTTTGTGAAGAAACTCTTTAATATGTGAGCTCTCATCCATACTACTGCGTATCTGCAGACCTTCTCCATGCATCCTCCTGGCTTGCTCTTTTTGTTTGTTTAAATCTCAGGCACAGAGTGAATCCCTTCATTAAATATCCATGGGATCAGTGCTGAAAAACTCATCGCACAAACTTTGCTCCAGATTTACCTGGCTTTTGTGTGCAAGGGTGCAGTTCTGATAAGGCACTGAGGCCAGTACAGGAAATAGAATGAAAAAGGGTCCTCTTGGCTTATCAGGTTCAATCCCTCTGAATAACGGGCAAGTACAAACCAAATGGCCTTTTCTAAACTTACTAAACTCTGTCCTAAATCTCATTAGGTTTCCACCCTAACTTGTGCTGCTAAAATGCTGTTCCAGCACCTCCTTGCCTGCTCTGTTGCTTAGAAACCTTCTGATTTCCAACCTAAATTCATTCATGGCCAATTTATATCTATTTATTCTTGTGCCACATTGTCCTTTAGCTTATGTAGCTCTGTTCTCTCCTGAGCACTTACTTTCCCAGCCCCCAATCCCTAAAAGTATTTATAGGCAGCAAATCTCTCCTCTCTTAACCTTTGTTCTGCCAGACTAAGTAACTAAGCTCCCTTACAGTATTCACCCTGCAGGCACATCACACCGTGGTTTAATTACTCTGTGTAGCTGCACTAGCATGAAATTCAGTGCAAAATAATTAATGCTGAAAAGCTCAAACTGGTAGCACATCTATTTTCAAATCAGCTCAAATATCTCTGTGCAGTCCCTGCTGTGACTGATAAGTAAACACGCTGTTGGCTGAGACACCTTCCATCCCTCTGGCCACCCCACTGCCTTCCTCTGCACCTGCTCCAGGCTGGATATCCTCCTTGCATGTGGGGAAGCAGCACTGCAGACACTATTTTGGAGAAGTCTCATGCTCTTGATGACATTACTTCCACTCACTGCAACTGGAGATGCTGCTACATCCTCAAAGTTTGCTTGCCTTTTTCACCACTGTGTAGCATTGCTGGTTCCTCCTCCTTTGAGCTTTCCCCATCTTTCTCCATCTCTTTCCCCTGGGAGATGGAGATTCCTGTTACTCTTCAAACAAGTTCCTAGTGTGTGACTTTGCACTCTCCCACTTAGCCTCACCTTGATCCCTCCAGTCACAAAGAACCTTCAGCTCTGGCAGTGCTGCAATTCACCTCTGCCCTCACAATACCTCCCAGCTTGGTTTCACCAGCAGATTTCATTAGTGTTTCTACATTCTGTGCCAAGGTAATTAACAAAAATATAAAAAAAAAGATCAGTCCTAAGAGCAATCTTTAAGCAGCCTCAAAGATAATTTCCCTTCAACCTATTAAGGAACTGGTGTATCAATTCTGTCAGTCTCTTACTCACTTGAGGATTTATTTAATAATCCCTGTCTTCTTCAGCTGAATCTTCTACACTAATTTGCTTCTTCTGGGACACCATATCATACGGTTTACTGAACTCCAGGTAGATAAGGGCTGCTCTGTTTCTTTTACCTAGGGGGTCAGGAATCCTAATCCAAGAAAGCTCTTAAGTTTTGATCAAAAGATAGCACATGTTGTTTTATTTTCCCTTTCCCTCCCAGTTTTATTTCTGCTTTCCTTCAAAATGCATTGCACAGCATCACAAACTGCTGTGATCTGCAAGCTGCACATGGCAAGCTGTCAGCTGCTCTCCTCATTCCCACTGTCGGGGACAGCATTCTCTTCCACTTGCTCTCCTCACTTAAGTCAGACAAGTTTTGCATAACTCTTGGAGAGGGGAGTCAAAACTCTTTTTCCCTGATAAAGATTGAGCAAACCAGCTATTTTTCTAGCTGACGGGCTGGAGAAGCTGGCAGGACTCCTCTGTTTTCCCTTGAAGAGGGTGCAGTAGAGAAGGGGTGACACACTGAGGGGCTGGCTGAAGCATCCATACAACCTCTCTACTCCTCTTTCTGTCTTTTGCCTCCCTGTCTGCCTTCTCCCATTTCCTTTTCATGCATCAAAACCCAAAGAGTTACCACTAGCACCAAAACAGAAAGGGCTCTCAACAGGTACCTCCTGTGCATCATGCATGCGTTAGACAGAAACCTTCCTCCCTCCCTCTCACATCCAGACTGTACCTGCTGGATTCAGGATTACCTCTGTGTGCCGCTCAGGAACAGCCCTTGGGCAGGAAACACAGGGGAGTGAACAGGGAGAATCAGACCTGATCACCCTGAGTGCACAGCAAAGTGTCAGCCACACAGGGAGGTGAGTGCATTTCAGACAGCTCTCTCACAGGACGTGTCTCTCTACAGCATGTGAAAAACACTTGACAAGCCTTATCCCTAGCCTATCCCAAAGCCATCTGTGAGCTGGACCTGTATTATTAACACCTTTTTTTTGGACACTTCTATGATGAATTCCTTGACAATCTCACTGGCATAAAATCAACATGAGTTTACATAATAATGCTTCATGGAAATTACAAAGACAAAAAGCTGGAATGATATTCTCCTTCCTGTGAATTTCCATTGCAGATACACAACTGCCACACAGGAGAGGGAGAAACAACTCCAGAAACATTTCCATTTTCTTAAAAGCCACAGAAGGGCTTTCAATAAAGTTAGAAATGAAGCAGCAGGTGACTATACATGTCTCCATACAGGAGGTTACTGAGCTGCTGTGGGAATTTGCTGTGCACTCTTTGTCCTGCATCTTACACTGACCATCAGTGAGGATACAGCCCTCCTGGAAAACAGTTGCACTCCTAACTTCAGAGTGAGATTGTCCACACAGGACATGTTTCCAGAGATAGCCTCTGCACACAACTGTCCCTTTGTAGACTGGCTTTCAATCTGGTGACTAAAGGAGGTGGTAAATTAGAAAAAGAAATTATTAGAAGAGTTTCCATTGTTGTGTTTTAGTCCCAGGACTGCTTTTGTTTCATGATCTGCACTCACTGATGCATAGAGACCACCAGGCAATGCTCGGGGTGGAGATATCTATCCTGGGAAGGATTGCTGGAGGGATAACAACCAAAGCTTGTGTGCAGCAAGTTGGTTCTCAGGTCAGCAGAGTCTTCTGTGCAAATGTCGCTCTCCTGCCACAGATTCTTTGAGACCTTTATCAAAGCCAGAAGGCATCTCTGATTCTGTCTCCTCGCTGGGCCATTCCTGATGTGCAGGAATCAGAGGCTCAGCTTGACACACACATGAAATACAAGACCTTCAGACACTTGATATGTCAAAAACATTTTTAAGAGAGGCCCAAACACTCATGAGTCTGACTGTGTGTGCAGGGAGGTGGTGGTAGGGTGGTGTGACAAAAAACACCTCTCTTGACAGGCAGATTATTCTCTACTTATCAGTAAGGGGGCATGTAAAAAGTATCTGGGAGGCATTTGGTGCCCTTTAGGACAAGGCTGCAGCTGTGCTGGGCCCCTGGTCCAAGCCAGCAGAGCAAGTTCTGTGTGATTTGAAGAGGTGGAAGACCCTGCTCCACGTGAACTCTGCTTTGCCAGATTAAGCTTGAACGAGTCAGAAATATGTCCTCTGTCAGTTGAATTGTCTTTTGTCTTGTGTGGAAAAAGCTTTCCAGGGTCTGGCTGGTGTAACTGTGGGGCAAGGCTGTCTCTTTTCATTTGGGGAAGGCTTAGAGTGTTATCTGTGGGAAGATGTGCAAAGCAGCAGTGGGAGCAGTGGCTGGAAGGGACTGCGCGAAGCCAGCAGCGAGTGCATCCTGTCGGCATGAGGAGGGTGGCACAGGGAGAGGCTGAGAATGAGAGGGAGGAATGAGATCCATGGTCTTTAAAGGAAAAACAACAGGAAACCAGGTTTGAAAATAGAAAGATTAGTCTGGAGGGGGTGGGAGAGACAAGAAAAGTAGGTGAAGAAAGAAGAGGGGGAAAGGCGGAGAGGCAGTGGGGAAGACAGAAAGTGACACAGAAAGGGGGTGGAGAAAAAGTGAGGAAGAGAGAGAGAGAGAACCATATTAAAGGAATAAAACGAAGCAACTGAGGAGAACAAGGAGTTCAACTTCACTACAAAAAGGGAAAGTGCTAAAGCAAGAAAAGGAGACTGAAGACAAGACCCTGGAAACCAGGTAAGCAGCCAAGAGGGGGAAATAATAGAATTGCAGAAGTGCCGATGGTAGATGAAGTTATTACACTCAAGGGGAAAACAGCATGAGGGGAAAAAGGGATTTGGGGAGGCAGGAAAAGAAGGATGGCCAAAAATTAACTTAAGAAATTTACTTTTTCTTTCATTTTCTCTGTAAAACATTCCCACTAGTAACATGGTGAGCTTGGGACATTTTAAAAATTAAATTGTTTTACCACAGGCAGCTACAGAATTAAGAAGTAACTTCCCTGTGATGAACATAGATACCAATAGATTCCAATGTATAGGGAAGCACGATAAGAGCCCCAAACATCCTCCCTCAGACAGTATAAGGTGCAAATTGCCATTTCTGTCAGATCCCATTTCAACACGCTGTCAAGCTGCTCGGGGGACAGCGGTGAAGGGAACTCTTACCTAGGAGAGGCTCTTGGGGTATAAACGCTTTATCAAGTGTCTATATTCTGAAGTGCGCAGGATGCTTCCAAAATACTGCAGTTTCTTTTCCTTGAGAGTACTGTGTCCTGGCTGGTGTGTGACATGGAGCCTGGGAATGTAACTCCAGAGCAGAGAAGTGCCTTGCTGGTATCTCGCAGTCACACGTTCTGTGCGCGCCGCCAGGGAATGAATGCCTTTCTCCTCCATCCCCACACTGCCCGTGGCAGCCTCAGCAAGGAGCCACACAGACCTGAAGGGACAAATGTCCTCTCCCACACCAGCAGCTGCTGCTCTTTTTATTTGCCTTCCTAACTTTTCCCCTCCCTTTTTGTACTTGGAATAGTTATGCAATTACATTTCCGTAATTTAACGCTGCTTTTTCAAAGAATAGCTCACCTTGAGAATATGGTACCCCTGGAACACACCCACCTGGAAAGAGGCAGTCTCAGTTGAGTGTAAAGGTTGCTGACTAATTGCCACCTCAGATCTGTGGTGGCTCCTTTGATTTCCTGAAGGCTGCCCATTTGTCGCATCTAAGGAGCTTTGCGGCATTCTGGTTTTAACAACTTAGGTAAACTGAGGCAGAACCCCTGTCCCTCAAGTGCCGTAACAACCTTTAGATGATCATATAAGTGGCTTTTCTGGACAAATCTCAGCTAAAAAAGTCCTGCGCTGAATAAGCCTTAAGCATTGAAGTCTCCCTCCATGATAATAAACCTATCAAAATTCCCTGGTGAAGCAGTGTGGATGAAAGTTTTCCCCTACTGCTGCCTATGTGTTCCTCTCTTTAAAGAACTTCATGCATGTAACATGTGTGTTATATGTTGTTACGATATGTGTGTGCAGGTAGGAGCAGCTTAAACTGTTATTCAGAAGCCTCACAGTATTCAGCATTTGTACCAGGAGCCAAAAAATTCTGCATTTGCTGCTATTTTCAAAATCTACTCTGAGAAAAGCACACATTTCTAACTTTGTTCCCCTTTTCCTTGGGAGCAGAGCAATACTTTAGGAGAATTCCTGAGGCTTCAGGGTTTAAAATACTCGTCAGGCTCTTGTCACTTGGGAACTATGTTAAGTATTCCTGTTACTATAAGTATTTGGGGGTGGTTGTTGTTGGTTTTTTTTTCCCACCCAGCAGTATATATTATCACAATATTTTTAGTATTATATGTGCATTAAAAAATTTAAGCTCTGACGGAAAATACAGTACTTCATACCTTAGCTTCTCTTCTCTTTTTGACCTTCAGACAGATTTCACACATTCTGCACACATTTGCCCACTTTCTGACTTATCTTGCAGCATTGAAAATAGACAAGGAGGAATGAGTAATTCAGCACTACCCCATGCCATTAGGGAGCACAGTTTGGAGACTGCTCCAAGCTTTGGGTGCTGTTGTAAGAGGCACAAGGATAGAGGCTTAAAATTAGAAATAATTCCCAGAAGACAAAAGAAAGACTACGATATTTGGGGGGAAATCAATTTTATTGCTATTGATAAGCAACTGAGAGATCTCTGTTGGCAATACTCAGCATGCTAGCTCTTCCCTGAAACAAAGAAATATTCATGGCACACAGCATGCAATGAGCAGAGAGATGCACGCTTTTAAGTCTCTCTAGTGTATCTTTGAAGAGGGGTCAGGGGGTTTTAATGTAAGAACCACGGGGTTTACACTTATATTTCTGCCTTTCTCCATTTTTTATGTCATTATGGACATGCTTTGAGAATGGCTGAGAATTTCCATATGAAACTGCTCTCTCTTAGAAGCAGAAAAGCTGACAGATGCCTTGGTCAGGGCACAGGGTGGCTTGGAAAGTGAAACAGTCTGGCAAGGGTGATGCCTGCAGAGCTCCAGGGTCTTCTGCTGCACTCAGATGTCTGGTGAAGAAAGGAGGGCATAGTGGGATGGAGAAAAACTGCCTCCAGTTTGTAATCAGATAAAGCTATCCAAGAGGACTGGGGTTAATTCTTGCTTCTTAGTCCAATTTCCTCTGTCACGATGAGACAAATCACTTAAGCTACATTTCCCCACAAATGCCCATTTCTTGTCTTTTGGGTATCTGACTTCTACATGTGGTGCAACTGGTGGGAGTGATAAACTCTCCCACTCCAGCACAAACCAGACAGAGCTCTGCTTTGAATACACATTATACACACTGCTAAGTACACTGGGGGAAAAAGCACCAACAGATTAACCACATCACCAAAGAGCTTCCAAAATTAATGAACAGTTTTTATCTTAATCTCTCACTGCCTTAGTCCCTCAGCTGCACAGCTGATCTAACACCATCTCCTCACCTCTGGGTGGTAATGAAAGTAAGTAGATTTATAATTGTGAGGAGATCAGATACTGTTGTGATGAAAGCCATGGAAAACCCATGAGGAAACTAATAATTCTGCCTTTAGAACTGGACTTGAATAATGTACAGTAAATGAGGCACAGGCCACCCACTGAACAATGAGGAGAAAACAAAACATTGAATAGCTGCTGTTCAAGAAAGCCCCCGCCAGGCTGGCACAGAACAAGGCAGGCATCCTGTGCAAAGAATGAGGTGACAATGTGAGGATGTGGTTAAGGACTCCAAGAGGCACAGGCACAAAGAGATTGAATTAAGATTACTGAGAACAGTAACCCCAGCATTTCCTAACTCCCTACTGCTGGGCTTTGCCAATTTAGTATTAGTTGGTTTCAAAGGGGAGTGTGTTTTTGTGCATATATATATATATGGTACATACACTTGGTACAAAAAATAATCCGCTCACACAGCCAGACTGAGGCAAGGATACAGCAATGAGGCTGGAGTGTGAAAAGAATCCCACAGATTTTTGGAAAGAAGGAAGAAATGAGATTTGACAAGGTAGTAATAAGTGGGAAATAGATAGTGGCTGAAAATGTTCCCTTTCTAAGGCTGAAAGAATTAGTAATTTGGGTGCTGTATAGAGTTAGCTGGTCAGAACTGCCCAGAAACTGAGGCAATGCTCTCTGGGGGAGCTTGACTGTAGGAAACCACGGGGAACTGATAGGCAGGGAGATACTGGGTGAGAGGAAGGAAGAAAGGATGGGAAAAGTCTGAATGAGAGCTCTGTCCTTCTCCCATTACCTCTCCAGTCTGTTTTATTTCCACACTATAATGAGTTGCATCTCATGCAGTCTGTGCACAAGCCTAAAATCACATGGGCAGGTTTAATTGCTGCTATATTGTGCCCAGTGTAAGGCCTGCCATCCCTGCACACCTCCTTACACCAGCCTTCCCCACAGACTGAGCAGTGCTTGAGATCAGCTTCTCTCAGCAGAGCTCAGGGACAGCTTTTACTGCAGCAGCCCCCAAATTTCTCAGCTTGTTTTTGTTTTACAGAGCTCCCTATGCCCTCTTTGCCCATCTCCTCACCTCTGTTTTGCCCAGTTTAGTATCATCTGCAAATTCAGAATCCCAAGAGAATTAGAAGATGCTCCCTGCTTTTTAAATGTAAGCCTGGATACCACTATCACGTAACTATTTTATGCCAGCTTTTCAAAGATAGTGGGATAAATTCATCCCTCAGCTTGACTCGTCTGAGTTCAAGGTCTCTTCTGTTCTTGGTCTCCTGACACTACATCAGGCAGAGCTTGGCCCTAATTTTTGGATATATGAAAGCACATGGGGAGGAATAGCATTAGATGTTCTGGACAGACAACTAATAAAAATTCAGCTGACTGGGAGTCTGCACCTCCCATTATCACTTCAGATGAAAATATTCTACATATTATTATCATCTGTGTGTGTAACACATCCCTGATGTACACACTTGAAGGTGCTGAGTGATTCCCCTCTGTCTGTGTCCCTGTGTGTGCAGCAGGTGACGGGTCATTCAACTCCCTTATCTTCTCACCCACTCTCTTTTTCGTGAACTCTGAGATTTTCCACATTTGGAGAGGAGGGGGAAAGCACACCTCGTCAAGAATAACAAGCTGTCTGCAACTACAAGTAGGGTCTGTGGTCTGGATACCAGTGTGACCCTTCCAGAATTCACTGTGAACTTGGGAGGAGCAGAAAGATAAGAAACATTGGATGTCTGTGTTGTAGGACAAGAGCTGTTAACACAGAGCTCTTCTTCTCCCATGAGATTTCAACTCTAGAGTCAAAGTCACTCTGATACTGACTCAACACAGGACTTTGAACCCAAGAAACTAGAATGGAACCTGTGCAAACATGTCAATTATTTTTCTTTAAAAGCATAAGTACAAAGTTATTTATTCCAGGTTCATGTGCAGATCAGAGCTACAAATTTGGCTAAAGAACTGGCCTGGTTCAGGCAGAAACTTATCATAAGCATATGTGTGCACATATGAAGCCAGAGAGATGGTGTTTGGACAAAAATGCCTAATAGGCTGTTGCTTGTCAATGTATATTCATAGGAAGGAGCCAGTGCCAGTAAGCTCTGAACAAAAAGATACCTGCTGAGGTGGGCTTGAACACCACAAATCCTCTGTAATCCAAAGCACTGCACCCACTCTGCACAGTGCACTTCTAACTCTATTCATCATTCAATGCTGTAAGCCTCGTGTCCCCACAATGCAAAACAAAACAAAACAAAACGCCTCTGGTTCTGCCAGGTGTACCTGCTATAGAAGGGCAGCAGGACAGGGTTTTCTTTCAGGTAACCAAGTCAGTGTTGTCTGAGGGCGCAGGAGAGAAGGGCTGTGGTCTGTAGAAACAGATGTGCAGTAGAAGCAGTGTTGTGTTGCTGTCATGAGGTTTAAAAGGCAGTGCTGTGTAGAAAAAAGGACACAATCTTGCAAGTCACAACCTCTGAGCTCTGTCCCCAAACTGACCCTGACACAGTGACCTCAAACAAGCAGTTTGTCCCTTCTGTACCCCAGTGATCCCCATCTGCAAGACAGAGGGGACAACATCTGCACTGCATGGGATGCTGAGGCTACTCACAAGGGGCTGGAGATCCTAAAGTAAAGCAGCATTAACCAACCTCCAGTGCAGAGCTTGAAATGTCCTTCCCAAGTGCCTACAGCTGTGAGTGCACAGTTTGGCACTGTGGGCTCCACTCCTGTCTGGGTTCAGCCTAACAAGGGTCACCACAGGGCAAAGATCTCTGCCCGCTCACCCACCATGAGCTGTTGTGCCACGTGCTGGTCCGGACCTGTATGAGATAACATAGCTGGAGGCAGGAAAGCCACAAGCAATTCCTGACCATGCCCCAGCCAGCCTGGATGCCCCACTGCAGTGTCACTGCTCACGTGCCCAGCACCCAGAGGGGACAGCTGCCTCCTCGTTCAGCAGCTTGGAGGGGATGCACTTCTTGCTTGGCATCCACAAACAGCCACGTGTCTGGAATGTGAGCTTCTTAAAACATCCTGGGCCCTCCACTTCGTTGTGAAATCTCATTAATTCCCAGAGACACACATTTGTACCTGATTGAGCAAATCCCAGAGACTGGGCAAAAATGTAATGTCTTTGAATCCGATACTTTCGCCCTCCCTGGGAACTGTGCTTGCCTCACACAAAGGAGCCTTCCTTGGAGAGCCTCTCCACGTGCCCCTGGGATCTGCCATGGGGAAGAGGTGAGCCCAGCAAGGGAGAGCAGAAACACTGTTATAATCAGACTCTCCACTTTATTTTAGAAACATCCCGCAGAGATGGCGACCTCCTGTCACCTTCCTTGTGGGAAAAGCTAGCTTGAAGTGTTGAGCTCAGCTATTTATATCCCTGCTGATAGTCTTGCCTGTCTTCTGAAGAGGGGAAAACTTTCTTCCTAGCCACCCTCAGGGAAATAAACTCATATAAGGTTGATTGCACAGGAACAGCCCTCCTGGCTCTCTGCTGTGGATTTGCTAGCTGTTCATCAGAGCCCTGGCTAACTCCAACCAGAACGAGCGAGCAGCAGCGATGTGAAATGCTCTCCTGTCCTTCAGAGCACGTGGCATCACCAAGAGGATGGGCAAAACTGCTCAGAGGGCAACAGACACTTCCCCTCCCGCAGATAAAGGCAGTGCAAAAAAGGAATGGCAGAGAGCAGCCCGTGGCTGGCAAGCCAGTCTGGCGTGCTAGCAGGTGCCGTCCCTGCCGGGGTATTTTTATCATGGAATTTGGCAGTCACGAGGCAGCCCGGAGCTGAGCAGACTCCATGCTTGGCCTGTGGGGTGATGCTCAATTTTCCTCAGCTTCAGTGGCGCTGCAGGTGATGATTGAGCAGGGCTGGCCATGGTGCTGGGTTAGTGCCAAGCTGCCCTGGTCTGTGTCACACACGCTTCTCCCAGTGCCAGGGTCCCGTGACAGCGCCCAGCTCCCATGGGGATCCAACAAAAAACTGCCAGCAAAAAGCATGGAAGGGCAGTGGCACAACCCATGACTGCTCCTGAATATGCATGACCCTGCTGCCAAGACTGTCTTCTACCAGGTGCTGAGACCCCACAAAAATACCCAGAGGTGATTTTTGCCTGGTCACACCAGAGTGAGATGAGATTTGTCCAACTGAGCCCAAACTAGGAACATAAAAGGCTGCAGATGCTCAGACGCTGAGAGGTCAAAGCATGTGAGGGCAACAGTAGTCTGGGACTGAGGAAAAAGAGCTATATGGAAAATTCCCAAGAATAGTAAAGCTATGAGGAGAAAGGCTAGGTCAGGGGCAGCTCTGCATAGCCAGGAAAAGCTGTCAGGAGGTGACAATCCTTCTTTTCTTGCTGGCAGCAGAGAACTAGATGCTCTCAAAGACCCTTGGTCTGGCGCTGCAAAAATAGCTCGCTAGTAAGTATCAAATGTCTAAGCCAAAAATGCTGCTCTAGGAGGGAAACTCCTTCTCTTGGTTTCCAAAATCTGTTCCCCTGTGGCCACCTACGCCCTTGCAGCAGCCACCTCAGCTCTCTGCAGGGCTGTAGCAGGATGATCAGGAGGCACCTCTGAGCAGCCCCTTCTTTAGACCGTCTGTGCAGGGGAGGGCAGAGGAAATGTCCCTATTATCTAGCCTAAGCCTCATGACTACCAGCCCCAGATCCTTCTGATTTACAGCCTCTTGAAATATTCTGTGCATGTGTGAGACAGGTAAATTTCTGTTCTTCTTGCATCCGTTAACATTTTTATCTCTGGATTCCTCTTGCATTTATGTTTGCTTTACTTTGTGTCCTGCACATCCTGATTTTTACAATTTACAAGTGTCTAGGCTTAGTAGCCATCCCTGGGGAAAGCAAGCTGTTACAAAACCCCAAACAACCTGCACGCAGTAGAATGGATGGGAAGAGGGGCTCAGTTTGTGATTGTACTTCCCTGTGGCAGTAAGTAAAAACAGCCTTTGCACAGCCAGGGAGAACTGTGTTCATATTTACACGGCCAAGCAAGGTGAAACAAGAAAAGGCATGTGTAAACAACATAAACTCACCTGGAAAAGTGCTGCTTTGTAAGGAATATTCCACACATACAGCTGTGCTACAGCACAGTGATGCTGGGCACACATAACACTGAGCTGTAGGCAGCTGGTTGCCTTCTCTGCACTCTGGGGGAAAAAAGCAAACACGCTGATCTCAGTGCCACAGTCTGTAAATATTTCCCATCACTGATTTATCTGCCTGTGTTTAATCCCCTGGTGCTCCTGGAATGAAGCCATATGCTAATCTCTCCAGAATGCAGTAACTGCACCAAAGCTGTTTCAGAAGGTAAGACAGACCCACACATTCACCAGCTTCCACCAGTGCAGACGAGAGGAGTCAGAAAGACCAGCTGAGTTCCTGTGTTACTGCTCCTCCAGCTCTGGGCTGGCAGCAGACCAAAGCTTCTGCATATGCCAAGCAGCCACCAGGATCTCCATCAGCATGATGGCAGCATGCCTGCCAGGGCAGGAAAGAGCCAAACCCCATCCTTTGCTTCCTGTATGTCCTCTCTCCCTGCTCACATGGCTTCTGACAGGTAGTGGGATAGCAAGTGGCCACTGCCCTGTCTCCATTCCTGAGCAATCCTCACCTTCCCCAGGGCAGCCCTCAGCAGCACCAGGAATTTGAAGATTCAACTTTTGATCTTTGTCCCATCCATCCTTGCAGCTGGACACAGCACAGGAACAAAGCATGGGATGAATTATGGTGTGTGCTGCTACATTAAATTATATCGCTCACATAACTAGAGGAGGGGATATTTTTCCCTCAACAAGTGTATCTGTTCTCCAGCTTTTGCTCACAGGAAATCTACACAATATTGCTACAGTAAATTTTCACCTTTTAACAGTGTCTGCTCTCCACAAATGTTCTTTGCACTATAAAAATAATTGGCTCCTAAAGACAGGACAAGGAACAATAAAGGAGAGTTAACAATTTGGTCCCTGTGGCTTTGGGATTTACCTTGACTAGTGCTTTTAATATTTCATTATGATGATTATTTTTACATTAACTTATTAAAATGCTATTTTCCAAAAGAATGACTGTGGGAGGACATTAGCTCCGAGGTAATAGTGCACACTTTATAGCACCCAGCCCTTAACTCTCACCAGGGAGAGCTTTGCAGTGCCCTGGCAAGGTAAGTATGGTGAGCATAACTGGATCAAATGATTGCTCAAGCACTCCCACAGAGCCCCACAAAAGATGGGCTAAACCCACAGCTCTCTTTTTATCCATCAGGTTAAGTGACTTGGCCAGAAACAGTCTGTCAGAGTCAGAAACAAAACTGAAACAGGCCCTCCTTCATTCCCACTTTGCAATGCTACTCCCAGTCCAGCAAACCTTTCCTGTCATCAGACCCCCTACCAACTGCACTTCCCAGGAGTGCTGGTCCTTGGGAGGCACTTCAAAAGAGGCTTTTTTCTTTGTCTCTTTCATTTGAACTGCAAAATTTTCCTCATAATTTAAGAAAAGCAGAAGGAGCAAGACTCACCATTTAGATTTTGCACCAGTTCCCTCTCAGAGAGGCATGACAAGGTGGCAGCAGATTAGGTTTCCAGAACTGGCACAGCCCACCGAAGTCTTTACACTCCCCTAAACATTTGCAGCTTGTAAATGAAACACTTACATCTGAAAACACTGCAAAACCAAAGCAGAACCTACAGACAGGGAGCAGGTGGGCAGCAAAGAGGTTTTTTCTGTGCTTCAGTGGTGGCACTGAGCTCATAAAGGAAACCCAGAGCTACACACACTTCACATTTCAGGTGTTGTGCAGGTATTACACAAAGGCAACATCTGACAGTGCCACTGCTCAGGCCAGGCTGTAGATTCCACTCTTATCTCCCAGGGGATCAGCCCACTAAGGATTTCCCAGAATGCAGTCCACAGGCAGATGAATGCTGCTTTAACTTCCCAGTCCACAGAGGATGCAATATGCAGATCACAGTGAAAGGACTTTCTGAATCAAAAATAAATCTGGCTCACCCTCAAGGTTTTGGAAACTCATTTAGCAGGCTGTGGATGAGTTATATATATAAAAAAAAAGATCACTTTTTGTTTCAGTAGCTGAATTTAAAAAGAAAAAGAAATCCCAAGAACAACACAAGGCTTCCAGCTGATGTGAAATACAGTTTTCAGCAAACCAGACCTCATTCATTTCAGGGAAAATGAAAACATTTCCTCTGACACAAAACAAAAAATCTATTTCACTCCCTCCATTACCAGCTGGGCATTTCCTAACCCTCCTTAGAACCACTCTCTGTTTTCTCCCAACAGAAGCTTGCACTCAGCTCTCAAGACTTCTCACCCCTCCTGGTGAGCAGCAATGGGGGAGTGGAGTTTCCTGGGGGACTTCCTCGAGAAGGTCCACAAGCACTCCACGGTGGTGGGGAAAGTCTGGCTGACCGTGCTCTTCATCTTCCGGATGCTGGTGCTGGGAACGGCGGCGGAGTCCTCCTGGGGGGACGAGCAGTCTGACTTCATGTGCGACACCCAGCAGCCCGGCTGCGAGAACGTCTGCTACGACAAGGCCTTCCCCATCTCCCACGTGCGCTTCTGGGTCCTGCAGATCATCTTCGTCTCCACCCCGTCCCTGGTGTACATGGGCCACGCCATGCACACGGTGCGCATGGAGGAGAAGAGGAAGATGAAGGAGGCAGAAATAGAGGCCCGAGAGAACAAAAACGGTGGTGACACCTACTACCAGCAGAAGTGCTCCGTGGCAGAGAAGGAGACTAAGCTGTCTGGCTGGGATGAAGCAGGAGGCCAAA
>NW_005054338.1:3241199-3256379 GCF_000277835.1 Geospiza fortis | reverse complement strand
GCCGGCTGAACACCTACGTGTACAGCATTTTGATCCGGACCGCCATGGAAGTGGCCTTCATCGTGGGGCAGTACGTCCTGTACGGGATCTTCCTGGAGACGCTGTACATCTGCCAGCGGGCACCGTGCCCCCACCCTGTCAACTGCTACGTGTCCCGCCCCACGGAGAAGAACGTCTTCATCGTCTTCATGCTGGCTGTGGCAGTGCTCTCCCTCTTCCTCAGCCTGGCCGAGCTGTACCACCTGGGCTGGAAGAAAGCCAAAGAGAGGTGCTCCAGGTCGTACAAAGCCAGCCCCAGCACAGCCCCCGGCAGGCTGGAGTCTGCCCCACAGGCGGACAGGGCACAGATGTACACCCCGCCCCCAGATTTTAACCAGTGCTTGTCGAGTCCCAACGGGAAGTTCATCAGCCCCTTCAGCAACAAGATGGCCTCCCAGCAGAACACCGCCAACTTCGCCACTGAGAGGGTCCACGGCCAGGAGGATGCTGCTGGGGAAGGGCCCTTCATTAAATCCAGCTATGTGGAGAGTCCAGAGGTGGCCAGTGAATGTGCAGCACCTGCCTTCCCCGAGAACTACTTCAACGAGAAACGCCGGCTCAGCAAGGCCAGCCGTGCCAGCAGCAAGGCGAGGTCGGATGATTTGTCTGTGTGACCTGTCTCCAGCAGGGATGAGGAGAAGGAGCTGTCCCGGCATCCAGTAAAACTTCTGCAAAGTGGACTCCAAACTCTCGCCCTTAACCTCCCTGTTTTAATATCCTCTCTCTATCCTGTCCAGACAGCACCTCTCACAGCTCAAGGCAGGGGCAGCCACAGGCACTGAAGAGAGACATCAGTCTTGGGATATGAAGCCCTCAGCTGTATTTACACCATGGGACCCACAGGGATTAGAGACTCCCCACCCTTAGCCTTGTAGAGCACGGGCCAGCAGACTCCTGCCCAGTGGGTATCCACTGTGACAGTGTATTCAACAGACTGACTGGACCTCTACATCTTCTGTGGTCTCTATTCAACACTCGCAACATCAGCCTGGCAGTTACACTGAGCTGAAGCTTCTCTCACCTGCAGGGAGCAGAAACACACCAGTCGGCTTTCTGAAAGAGAGATTTTTCTCATCTGCTTCATTTTGGCTCTTTCTAATGCTCCCTTTCTCTACCTGAGCCCAGATATTTTATACCAGTTTACCTACACAATAAATCCTACTTGAATTTTTTGACACTGTGTATATAACAACTCCTCCCCATAAATAAGGACATCTGTGATCCCCAGTGCACAGCTGCCTCATGTCTAACATTGGAATCCCTTCCTCATTCCTAAGTCAGCAGAGCAGACTGGCCCCAGGGAAATCACTTAGATGACCAGTTGATGAAGACTGGGTAATTTTCCCAAGATACTTATGTCATCAATCCTAAGCAAGACATCCATCACCAGAAATAGAGACTCTCCTGTGAGAACAGATATCTCACGAGTATCATGTAGAAACAAAGTGGTTTTCCCCTTTTTGAAACTCATCTTTCAAGCAATCTGAATTCTGCTGAAAGGGTGCTGCCAGCTCCCCACTTGAGAGAAAAGCATCCTTGGTTTATCTGCAGAAGAGGTACGGCCTGTGTCTTCTCACCAACCTACCAAAACACTTCAGCATCCTCTGCAAGCAGAGTCCTGCTCACGTCCTGCACATGGTTCAGCTCCTGCCTGCTCTCTCAAGCTTGCCAGCCAGCACAGTCAAGTTATCTGTCCCCACAGCAAGTGTCTGCTCTGCCCCCAGGCCATCCTCTCCACTCCACCCCTAGCACACACAGCGCTGGAAATCACCCATGGACCAGGTGTTTCCACCACTCAGAGCAGCCCCTGGGAGCAAAGGCTGCACTGTGGGTCTGGTGGGTGAGGTCTGCAGGCAGCTCCCACTCCAGATACATTTCCTCAGTGCAGAGCTGACATCCCTCTGTTAAAGATCTGCTAAACAGAGCCAAGCTGCTCCCTGTTGTTTACCCTGCACTGCCCTTTCAGACACAGGCCACAGCTTCCCAACACTGGACTGCACAAGCAAATGGCCTGGGACCAGCTGATGAGGGGACTGAGCCATTCCCTCTCTCAGGGCCACTGAAAGTGAATCCCTGCTCCTGATACACAGCTTTGGTACAGCTCCCTGTACATTTAAATACACATTCACACTCAGATGGGGGAACCATGTTTTTGTTTGTAAGTTTTTATATATTTGTATTTTTTAATCCTGAAAAGACCGTGTGTGTTTTCTTTAACATGAGATTTTAGTCAGTTGTGTCTAGGTTTCTCCTAATAAAGTTCTAACTCCATCTCTCCTTGTGGATGTTTCTCCTCTCACATGGCTGAGAATGAGCTGCTAGCAGGGCTCAGGCTGCCCGCCAGCCTCTGCTGCTCAGAGATCACAAAAATTCCCATTGCCCACAGTGGCAGGAATGAGGGGCGGGTTTGCCAGGGGGATAAATAATAAACATCAGGAAATGATTGATTGACTGGCTAACAGGAACCCCCCAGCTCCCCTGCTTGCTTCTGCATTACCAAGGAAGGAGGAGCTGGTCAGGGAGCAGAGCTTCCATCCTCCTGCAAAGGCTTGCTCCCTGCATCTCCTTGCATATCCCAGCACACCTCTGTTCCCAGAGAGGACAACTGTGATGTGAAGCCAACTCAGCAGGAAGAGGGAAGCAAAACCTGTTAGGAAGAGGGAAGCAAAACCTGTTCCCCATGCATCTGATTGCTTGTCAATGCAGTAGCCAAGCCCTGAAGTCTTTTTAAGAGACAAGGCCTTGAGAGAATCCACTGCTAACCATCTCTTCAGCAATCCTTTGGGTACTCAGATCTCTCAAGATGTATTTGCCCAGCCCAAAAAAATTCCTTTTCTTCCCTCAGTTATGTCCTTCCTCTGAAATTTATCCTTTGCTCTCCCACTTTCCAACTTTCACAGGCTCCCTCCTTCTGGCCTTGGATCCCCCTGTTCACTCAAAGGAAGTGCCCTTCTTCACTTTCTCCACACAATCTCCCATCCCGTGGGACTCTGCAGGCTGGGAAGCTGGAGACCAGTAAAGTACTGGGTCCCAGCAAGGACCCTGAGAGGGGACATAAAGAATGAATCCAGAATTCAATGAGGACACTGGGACAAGGACCCTTAACTGCATTAGAAACTACAGGCACCCTTTAAGATTAAGGAGCTGTGGTTTGGAGGTTTTTAGCTCAGGGGTGAGGATGCGACCTGAGCAGCCACAGCCCCACAGTGCAGCAAGAAGGGAGGATTGGTCCTGCAGACCCTGGTTTTTTAACTGGCATGTGTACAGCCCTGAGCATTCCTGTCCCCTAGGGTGCCACCTTGCTGCCAGTGACAGGCAATGGGGAAGTCAGGAGCATTCCCCGTGCTCCTGAGTGACATTAAGTTTAGTAAAGCCACTCAAGCATGAACACAGACCTTGTTTAATAAACTGTTTGTGGTTTAAAATAAGCAATAGCCCATACTTTAAAAACTCTGAGCTACAGTCTCTGCTGGAGGGCAAGGCAGAGCTGAAAAAGAGGACAAGGATCTCCTCTGTGCTGTCTCAGACCTCTGTAATCCGACCATGTTCACGGGTGGGGTTTTGGTGATCTTTGAGAGCAGGGGAGTACAACCATCCCAGTTCTCTCTCATCCTAGAGACTGAATGTATCAAAGCAAAAAATTTCCCTCTGCCACCCACTTCTTAATGCCACAGCTCTGTCTTCTAGGTATAACAAGTGGGGGATACTTGATGGATGGATGTTTGCACTAGCTGACAGACCATAAACTTGTGATTCTTGGAACCCACTGTCAAGGCTGGCCAGGCTGTCACACCATGGTAGAAGCACATTTACTACAGGCTGACCTGTCCTTTCAGACAGACTTAGTATATATTGCTTTGTACCAGATGGATAGACAATCCTATAGTAGCAACTTGGATCAACATTACATATTAAATTCGGTCCTTGGATAGGTACTCAGTCTTTAAATGGCACATTACAAAGACAATGCCCTGAGAGGGAGAAAAGAGGAAACATGAGAGTTTTTCATTCTGTTCTTGTGCCTCTTTTCTCCAATTCTACCTGCTGGGACTGCTCAGACTCTCAGAACTGTGAATTCTCCAGCAACAGCTGGAACCAACATTTGACAGAAACGCCAACCCCAGTTATCTCCTTGGTCAGCACACCTCAAACCATTTCCTCCCTTAGCTGATGTCTGAAGGAGCCAGAAGTCAGTTCTGATCTACAGTCTTGTGCTGATCAGCTGCTGAGCCTGAGATAGGAAGACAGAGGAATGTGTTTCAACTAGCCTTTAAAGCAGAAATACTTAATCCTATAAAAGGGAAACCTATATTTAAAAATACATAGAATGCCAAAACTAATAAAGTATTGAACTGAGACAAGGTCATGCCTCTGAGTTCTTCTCCATGAAGAGCACAGTGGGACAGCAGAGCAGGCTAAGGGAAATTTGAGGGAGAGGTTTAAAAGTAATGCCTGATCTAGAGGACATGGGTCAAGCAAGTAGTTTCCTCTTCCCGAGTATGTGGGCAAGACAATACTCAAGCAAATTCAATGCTGATAAAGTTTCAGACTGTTAGAAGGGAATAGGTAAGAAGATAACAGCCTGCCCAGTCCCCCTTCAAACACTTTTCCATGAAACATCACTGAGGCCAAGGAATTAGGAAGACCCAAACCCCAAAGAACAAAAGCACTGTGTGTTCACAGGAATGAGCCCATGCTTGACTGGACTGCAAATGGCCAAAGTACAAGGCAGGCAGAAATTCAGAACTCAGAAAGTCGGCGTAGCATAGCAGAGAGCCTGACACACAGCAATGGCAGGTACTCCAGAGCAGCTTCCCTGCTGGCATTGCTGCCTCCTGGGAAGCCTGGGACTAACACAGGCACAAGGGGAACTGCTGCTCCCAGGGGAGCTCCCTTGGGATGCTCACAGCAACCATGCCAGAAGGCTGTGAGTGCCCCTGAGGGAATCCAGCACCTCCTCCCAGCAGGGGTGACAGGAGGGGATCCTGTACAGGGCTGATACAAGGCAGGTTCTGCACACATTTGTGAATAAAGAACATTTCAGTGATTCAGGTTAGCGGGGCACCAGAGGTATGAATAGACTGAGAATGAGGATGGAGAGTGGCAGCTCTATAAGATACACTTTGTGGGGGAAAAAACTGTGACTTTGAAGTGCAAAATTAATAGCTTTGCTTTTGCCTGAAGTGTTCATTGCATATATGGTCTAGATGATTAAAGATCTTTCTGGGGAGCTCGGGAATTCTAATACCATACACATATAACTTTGTCATGAAAATCTGATGACAGAAAAAGAAGGAGGATCAAATGAGCTTGTAAGACTCACTGCAGCCAAATAATGCAGAAATGCTTCGTTTTTCCTCCACTGCACATTGGTTCACATTTTTAAAAATGAATTTGCTGAGGCCACATTCACATACCACCACTGGTTTCCCACAGACCTTTGAGCAATTGAGTTTGACGGGCAACAGAGTTCTCAGAAAGTAAATGTCAGTCAAGGAAACCAAATTTTAAATTCATATGGGCCAATATCCACCCCAGAGGCAGCTCTGTGTTCCTTCAGCCCTCAGGAAGCACGGACAATATTGTGTAACCAATCCAGGGCTGTGTAGCCAATCACAAACTGAACAACACGCTTCCACTGGAGATTTTATGCAATAAATACTCACCAAAAGACATTTTAAGGACAGTTAAATGCATTTACATTAGTAATAGCAAACACCAAAGAGAACTGTGATGTACTGCCTGGTAGAAATGGTGTTTACAACACCAAGCCAAGAGTTCAAGAAGTGTTTGGACAATAATGTGATTCTTGGGGTGTCCTGTGCAGGGCCAGGAGTTGGATTTGATGAGCCTGATGGGCCCCTCCAACCCAACATATTCTATGATTCTGTGGTTCTATAATTCTATGAACACACTGCAGCACCAGCAGAAAACCTCCTCCCCTGTCCTCTAGCAGGCCAGGCTTCACAGCCAACCCATTAACACAAACCCACTGGTCTCTGGGGGAATAAAAGCAATCATTCCACATACATTGGAAGAAAGTATTCCCCCAGAGCAAGTCAGAAAGCAAAATGCAGAAAAGCTGCAATATTTACATATTCCTTTAAAATTATTCCCTGACTGAGGCCTGTAGGACTGCTACATTAAGCCATTCTCCTCCCTCGAGGTGGCTACATTTTATTAGAAGATTAGGCAGTTTTTTCTCTTTTCATTTCTGTATTACAAACTCTGTTTGGCTGCCACATGTCAGGCAAGAAAAACAACACCTCTGCAGTGTTTGCAGGAGCAAGATCAAGTCTGCTGCAGACCCCTGCTATTTTTTGAGAGGACATCTCCACCTCTTGGGGCTGGATCACAGCAGGGAACTGCTCAGGGATTACTCAGAATCGTGGTTTGTGACTCACTATTTATATGCAAGAGCTCCTCTCTATGCTAAAGTTGTTTTAGACAGGAAGGGGTAAAGCAGATGAGGCCAAGCTAGGGGTCAAAATGAACTGGTAGGGACCCATGAGAGAGTTAAATTTCATGCTCTTATTGGACTTGAACATAATCTTAGGAAGGCATGTCAGTGATGGTCAGCCATATGACAATATAAAGAATGCAAAAGACACATTGGAAGATTTTCCTAGAAACTGGATATGGGTGTGTGACCATGACATTTTTATCAACAGCCCCAGCAAAACCCAGCACTCTCATATTCAGCTGCAAGCAGGGTTTCACTAGAAATCATGTTAACCACCAGCTCCTACCCTTAAAAGGAATCAGATTAGCAGCAAGAGGCAAGCCTGAGGTCAGAAACTTGCTGCTATTTGTTTGGGTTTTGGAGTAAATGCTGTGCCAGCTTTTCAGCCTGGGAACAAAGTTTGAGGTTGAAAAGTGCTTCTGACAAAACCAGTTTGATGTGTGCCAGGCTACAGGCAAGGCTTTTCAGAAACAAGTGTCCAAAATTAGACACTGCAAAATCATGTAGCCCAGTGAAACCATGTTTTCTTTCCCACCTTGCTTTTCTTCCACTTCAGCCCAGACTCAAGAAAACACTTAGGTACACATACCTAGCAGAAATTACCACCATCTTTGCTCCATATTCACAGAAAAATGCACTTTCTTCCAATTCACATTAGTTTTTCACATTCTTTTCAATTATTTCTTTTTTTTCAACCCTTGCAGATCATGAGAACTCTTTTCTCACCTGTCTTTTTTCCTCTGAAATGAAGTTTTGGATTATTTTTTCCCTCTGTGGCCTTGTATTTTCTTAGGATATAATTACACTTTGCTCTCCCTATTTCTAGCTTCACTAGATTAATCTCTGACATTTCAGAGAAATGCCAAATTTGAGGACTTTCTGAAAAGTTCATTAAAGTACTCAGTCCTAAATCAACAACAAAGACATTCATTAAATGAAAGAGAACTTTGAATAATCCTCACTGATTCCTGATGGATATCTCTGACCACTCAAGCACATCACAGTGAGGTACCTGAGAGCTCCAGATCACCAAAGGAAAAAACATGAGATACTTTATCCCTTTTTCCTGCCCTAGTGCACACGTGGCACACTCCAAAGCACTCCTCCCACACCCCAAACCAGGGCTGCCATCACAGCACTCTTCCAGTGAGAAGTAATATTTTAATTACCAGTTGGAAAGCACAGTCTAGGGATGAGGTAATTTCTAATTATTGTGATGGGATTTAAAAAGGTGTGCAGTGGTACCAAGAAGTTACTGACCCCGTTGTAAATTATTGGGTAAGGTCCTCTCCCCTACACTAAGCAAACAGCCAGAGCAGTCACTCCAGCATTAAAACCTACAAATCAGTAAAAAATTCACTGTGGCTGATACACTGCAGCTCATAATGACTATATTTTGTCCACAGTGCTGCTGTTTGTTTCAAACCATTTAGCAATATTCATTAGCTCCCCACTTCAAATTAGGGTAATTGAGAGTAAGAGAACATGCAATCAAGTTTTTTACTGAGGGAGACATGCCCCTTTCCCTTCTCTGACTCAGATATTGACTCTGTTGACTTGCAGTCAGGCTTTACCAGGAATCTTTCTTCAAAAATGCCAAATGCATTGTGAAAAATATTGTGCTGCCTTTCTTAAAATCTCACCATCACTGGAAATTTTAAAACATATGTTTCTCCTCCCATTTATTAAATTATTTTACAAGAGAAGGAGATTAAACTCCAATATCAAGGCTGTTCTGCCTCTGATCCTATTTTATGGCTGAAACCACAGACCCTGAAGCCCAAGAAAAACTCATGTGTGTCAACAATCCTTAAAATTAATACTAAAACATAGTCTTACAACAAAAACTATGTCAGCCATACCATTGTCTGGGATACTTCAAATTCTTCCTCTCCAGGAATCTCTGTCACCCACATTAAATGACTCCCAATTGAGACATGAGAACTGGCAGCAGCATAAATACCCACGGAGCACTGGCTGGTACAGCTGACAGACAGATGGGATCAGAACAGCAGCAAAAGATAACACTGAGCCTGGACAAGCAGCTCAGGCACCAGCCTGGAAATTTGGAGAGTGCCCTCAGGTTCCTACTCCAACAAGTTTTATGTCTGACAACAGGCCAGTCATCTTTGGCTTTGCCTGCCTGAAATTCCCATCTGAAAAAATATAGTGGCCCCTGCCTCCCACTACGGAGGTGCTGAGAGCCTACAGGAGTGCCATGACCTGAGATAGGCAATAAATGTACAGGGGAACCAGAATAAAAAACCTTTGTGTCTTCAGAAAAATCAGTTGCTGGGGAAGACAAATCAGGATAAAAGAGTTTAAACTCTGTGTCTTCAGCAACACTGTGTATGTACCCATGCAACATGCACAAAAGAACCCCAACTATTTCCATCTTGTAATAGCAGTGTTTTCATAACCATAAGGGTCCAGAGCTGTCAGAAAAGACCTGAAGGAAAGGTTGTATCTGTCACTCAAAGAGCTACTAATATAGTGTGAAAAAACAGCTGAGCTCTTGCACATACAAATCCTTCTGCATGTACTTTTGCTACCTCACAGCCTTCCTGCAGAGACAGGGAATAAGTGTTATTCCCATCTGCCAAAAGATAATCTGAGTTTGAACGGCCTGCTGAATGCTGCATGAGAAATTACCCTGACTTTGATTTAGCTCAAGTTCCCAGTGCTCCCTCCACGCTCCTCACTGTGTGTCAGGACCCAGTTTCAAGTTCATTACCTTCGTGTTTTGAATTAGTGCCTACTGCCTGCATACAAATGTACTGTTTGCAGCCAACATTGCAACAGCTTTCCAAACCTGGGCAAACCCTCAGAAGAAATGCAGTTCACTCCTTCTAGCACTGTTGCATGAGTCAGGTTCCTGTGTGCTGTTTCCTGTTCTGCCATGGATTTCAGCAGTACCAGGGCATTCTGTTAAATCCCCTCCCAACACTGTCTCTTCTGGGTGGGCACCAGGAATCATCAGGATGTGTGTAGGACATCACCAGGGAATGCTGCAGATTAACAACTGCAACCTGCTTTGCACTGCATGGATGGGAGACACTTCCAAATCATGGACCATGACATTAATAAGGGATAACTGTGTATTTCTTAAAATTATCAACTGCTGCTTTGTACTGGATTTCTCTTGCTGATTGCACAAAATAGCAAAATGCATGTCCTTTAATTATGAATGTAAAAAAAAATATAGTATGTCTCATGTCTCTGCTAGTTCTTGATAAGAGGAGCATTCACCCCGTGATTCTGCAACTGGTGTCACCCCAGATGTGGAGATTGCCCAAACTCTGTCATAATTCAATTGGTTTTATGCTTCCTCAGAGCTGGTGGTGGGGAGCTAACTGCTGTTGGCTCCCTGACATTTTACACCATCCAGTGCCTGTATCAGCCTGATATGCAAAACAGCTTCTCCATCTGACCATATGAAACACGTTAAAGAGACCTGCCACACATTTGCAACTAGGTGCTGAAAAATAAAGTGATAAGGCTCAATGTCTGCTTTGAAAAAGCTCTTGTTTAGACCAACAAGTCTGATTTCCACAAACCTGTAGGGGAAAATGTTGTTTTAAAAAAGTTCCTTGTTTTTTGGTTTGTTTTTTTTTATTATTTTATTTTATTTTATTTTTTCCAGGTTATGAGAGCTGCAGGACCAAGAATAGATGATGAGTTATAAACCTTTCAAAGCAGAGATTTGGCATGGGAATTCTGACAACCATCAATGTGAGCAATGCCGCCAGGCACCATTCACAATCCACAGCATCTTTCAAACCTGTTGGGGGTTTTTAGAAAGGGCTAAAAATAAATGCAGAAATGCAGCAATATATATTTACACACACACATATTATTGTTCAAAAAAAGGAACAGGTGGTCCTGCCAGCAGTGTAAACACAGATGACTCTTGAAAACAGCTAACAAACCCAGCTGAGCAGCCTTTCCTAGCCATGCAAGCAGCACTTTGAGAACTCTCCTTGAGTTCTCCCAGCCAGAATCATCTGGGATCCAGACTCTCCATCATGACAAGGCCTGGGTACTCCCAAGCGTCTTGATTTCCTCCACCCAATATATTCACACAATTCCACCCTGTTGACCTCCTGTGGATTATTGCCCTTCTGAAAATAACACGCATGGAACAGCTGGTGGGGCCAGAAATGTCTTAAATGTAAATAGCACAAGTCCCTGTTTTCTAGTTCCCCACAACTTGATCTGACCCCTACACTCATGTAATGAAGAGGAGAATTCCCTGAAGGGGAAAAAGGATCAGGGCACTATGGACAGCCCAGAAGGATTCAAACAGCAAACGTGAGTGGCTGCATGTTGAAACCCATCAAGTCCACTACCTGCAGGGAAAGCGAAGAAGAAAACACGAAGCAGTCCTGGAGTCTCAAAATTTATCCTAAACCTGCAGGGGAAAAAAAGGGGGAAAAAAAAGAAAAAAAGAAGGAAAAAACCCCAAAACCACCAACATTTCAACCCAGATTTCGGTTATGTCTCCTCTGCCCACCACAGGAAGAGGACTGATGTCACAGGCTGAATCACACACATAAATCCTCCTGCATGGTCACTTCTCTCTGAGTATGAAAGAATGACAAAACAACTTTGCTAGGAGTCTGTAAGTCTCAAGATCATCTCTTTGCAGCCCTTCTCTCCTGGCTGTTTTGAAAAAAAGCAAATGTAATTTACACTTACACCATCTCCTTTTTAATTTCACCTCGTCCCACAACATTTGGTCTAATAGAAATACCCTTGGTTTAATATATATCCACGAAAAGTAAATGAGGTGATAAAGCTTACAAGTGCCAAATGGTTAAGTGCTGCCACAGGGGAGTGCATCTGCCATTAAATCAGAGCACGGAGTCCCAGGATGCAGCATCTCGGGCACGGTGACAGACTGGCAGCTCTCCCACCACACCTGGACTGCACAGGCACGGAGAGTCCACCTGACAAGGCTGGGAACAGCTTATCCAGCTTGCTTCTGGAGGCTCCTACTTCCCCCAGCCTTCCTGTGCAAGGGAAAAACTCTCTTTCAAAGCTGAAGAGAAAACCAGCCTGCTGTTCTCCCAGAGCGGCGCATAATTGAGTCGGCGTGATGCCGCGCACTACCAAATGCAGCAGATGGCTGCAGGCATCATCCAGTTTAGGATGACAAAGTTGGAACAAAAGAAAAACAGAAGGCAGGGAATGCATCTTCTGCTCTGGGTTACTGGGCAGGGGGTGAACCTTGGCTCAGTCGGGCCATTGCCAGCACACAGCCAGCTTCCAGCTCTCCCACTGCCACATGGACAATGACCAAATGCCCAAGCCTGGAAATGACAAAGAAAAGTGAGAGAAAGCCACATCTTCCCAGGTAAAAGAGGCAGGGAACTACCAGCTGTCTGATGACCTGTTTCTAAAACACATAAAAGAAAATCTCTAAAAATCCCCTCACAGTGCCAGCCCTAAATATGACAAGTTTGACTTCCAGGACTATCCCACAAAACCTGCAGCAATTCAGAAATTAAATTATGACCTCTGTGTATCGACACACATCATTTCACTGCTGGAAGGTAAAGCACTGATGTGAAAGCATGCAGAAAATGAGACAAGATGCGTCAGATCTGTACAGTGTACCATGAATGGTGCCTTGTAGGGAGGGCTCGGTCTGTGGTGGCATTTAGGGGTTTATTTTTGCCAAATCCACCCCAAAGGATCACAGACTTTAGGAGTGGAAACATTCCTTCCATTTCCCCAGGCGCCTTGCTCACAAAGCAGCTGCCGACAAGGTTCACCACAACAGACAGACTGGAGGAGACAAGAGTGATATGGCTCCACAGGAAGCTGCACAGCACACTCAAACAATTTATTTATAAAGTTCAGCCCTTTGTGAAGGCAATACAGCTTCCATGCCCAGACTGACTGGTTTATAATAGCCACTGTGGTCAGCAGTCCTTGCAGGACACAGAGACACCACCATTAGTTCCAGAGTTGGGAATGGAGAAAGCTCTTCTGGCTGCAGGATGCTGCAACCTGTGATCCCGAACATGAATCCTGCACAAACTCCTGCCCATGTTGCATTTGAGATTTCAGGACCTGTGATCACTTCAAGGGACCAGAGTGGAAGCACCTTCACTGCACTCAGAAAGCCAGCCATGGGAACATTTTGGAGTGGAAGAAGTTTTTTGGAAGGGCAGGAAAACACTTTGTGCTACAGCAGAGCAGCCCGTCCTCCACCCAGAGGTGGAGCTGCCCCAAAACAAGGCTGGCACACAGAGATATCGTGCTTGGCAGGAGCTGCTTGTGGCCCACTTTGGGCAGTCACACCAGGCTGGTTAAGCCACCCTTCTCCAGCAGGCAGGCTCCCAGCCCAGCTGCAGCCTGTGGGGTGAAGAGCTGTGGGAGAACGCTTCCAGTTCACTCTCCTCGCTGAGCAAAATGTGCTTGGGAAAGGAAACAAAGAAGTCAAGGCAACATGTCTATTTTCTGACCCCTATAAATCAGGGAGAAATAAACCCACCTCCCTAAGGGGCATCCAAATGCTATTTGTGCCTCTACCATACAAACATTTTATGGTCAATCTCTGATTTACACCATAAGGAGATAAAGATTTTTCATAGACTGATAGAATGGTTTGGAAGGGGACCTTGAAGATCACCCAGTTCCAAACCCCCTCACGGGCAGGGACACCTTCAACTAGACCAGGTTGCTCAGAGCCCCATCCAACCTGGCCATCCTTTACCTTTGTTCAGGGACAAGGTGTTCACTTAGTCCGAAAAACTATAAACCACACCAACTCATGAGGCTTAATTGTTGCTTTTGTGGGTATTTTTAAGCATTATTTAATTTCAATCCACATGTGGAACAAAAAAATCTAATCGTGCTAATTGGCCTCACACCTTATCGATGTATCAGCCACACAATGACTGTGTGACTTGGTCAAACTACAAAACTCAGGCCTCACACCTTATCAATTTATCAGCCACACAATGACTGTGTGACTTGGTCAAACTACAAAGCTCACTAGGACTCAGTTTCCTCTTCAAAAAAAGGCAGATGTAAACGCAAACTTATAAAACCAGAGTGTTCTGAGGTGTGATACATTTTTGCAGCACTGTAAAAGGCAAATGATAGCAATCCAATATTTCACAAAGATAGCAATCATTGCATTTTGGTTAAATTCCAACCAGGAGGAAATTTGCACTCTGCTTTCAGAGTGGAAAGTTTCCTGAAACTTGCTTGTTCATTAGAGCTCATTACTTTCCTTCAGTGAAAGACATTTCACCCCTGGTGGCCATTGGATTAGCCTTCTGCTCCTCGTCTGGTCACAAAAAGCAACAGAAGGGTAAAAATAACAGGTCCTTTGAAAATGTTTCTGTAAAGATGGTGCATCTTAGAATAAATTTCTACACAGTTGGACAAAGGAAAAAAAAAAACAGGGCAACACCATTTGCTAAAAAATTGACAGCCGCCTGCTATTTTGGAGATCTCTCCTCTAATTGCAGGCACCTGCTGTGGCGTGGTGTACTCTAAAATATATCTCACCAGTAATGCTGCTTGGCAGCAGCCAGGGCCACCCAGGAGGGACCCTGCAGTCCCAGGCTTCACAACTTCACAGGAACTGGGGTTTTCTTCCAGGGTAACATTTGAGTGGAAATACAAATAAATTCAGTGTGAGCCTCTCTCTCTGCTCACTTCTATCACATCACCTCTATCTCTCTTCCACCCTCCCTCCCTTCTCTTCTTAACTACTTTTTCCTGTTCCCTCTCCCCTCAGCATTCTTGACCCCTTGCTCTCTTGCAACACAAGATTCAGGCTTGATTCCTTCATTTGTTATTTTCTTAGCTTCTGAAATATTTTTTCCCCTTCTCGCTCTGCTTTTGTTGTGCTTCTGTGTTTCACATACTCTTAAGCTCAGAAAACTGAGGCAACACTTTCAGGACTGCAGAGCTTTAAGAGAAATGAGGAGATGACCAAAATCCCTGCTCTGCACGTCCCGGTGTCTGCGCCAGCCTCACACCACCAACAGCGGCTCCTCCCTCTGGCCTTTGTGCAGGTCCCCAGCCTCTCCCTCCTCTTTCTCCTTCACCCTTGCCCTGCTCCCTGAACACCTCCGGGGATTATGACTCCAACACCTCCCCAGGCACCCCATTCCAATGTCTAATCACCGTTTGTGTGAAAATGTCCAACCTGAACCTCCCCGGCACAGCTCGAGGCAGAGGTCAAACCACCCCTGGGCACACCGTCCTTTCGGGTGGCTGTAGAGCAGTGAGGTCCCCCCGAGCCTCCTTCTCTCCAGACTCAACACCCCCAGCTCCCTCAGCGCCTTCTCACACCACTCGCGCTCCAGCCCCTGCCCCTGACTCGCTCCAGCCCCTCAAGGCCTTTTCCGAAGTGAGAACCCAGAACTGGACACGGCGTTCGAGGTGTGGCCGAGCACAGAGGGGCAATCCCTGCCCTGCTCCTGCTGGCCACGCTATTCCTGCTCCAGGCTAGGGTGCCATTGGCTTCCTTGGCCACCTGGGCACAGCTGGCTCAGTTCAATCGCTGTGACCGGCGCCCCAGGTCCTTTTCGCGGACTCTTTTCCCCGAGCCTGGAAGGCTACACGGGGTGACTGCGCACACTGGCACCCCACGAGGCCCCCGGGGAAGATAACGAAATGCAAACGGCGAGCGGAGGCACGTGAAAGCCGGC
>NW_005054338.1:3232545-3240329 GCF_000277835.1 Geospiza fortis | reverse complement strand
TCCCGGCAGCCTGGTGGTTTGGCGTTTGTTCCCCTTCCCGAAGCGACACCGAGAGTAATTTGCGAGGGGAAAGCATGGGAATGTGGGAGCTTGCACCCCATGCCGCGAGTGGCTGGAAAGCTGCCCAGTGGAAAAAGGCCTGGGGGTGCTGCTTGACAGAGACTGGAGTGAGCCCGATGTGCCCGGGTGGCCGAGGAGGGCAATGGCATCCTGGCCTGGAGCAGGAATAGCGTGGACAGAGGAGCAGGGCAGTGATCATCCCTGTCCAGTTGTGGGTCCCTCAGTTCAGGAAGGACATTGAGGGGTGCTGGAACGAGTCCAGAGAAAGGCCACGGACCTGGGAAGGGTCTGGAGCACAAGTGTTAGGAGAAGCCACCGAGGGAGCTGGAGGTGTTTGGTCTGGAAAAGAGGAAGCTTAGGGGTGACCTTATCACTCTCTAGAACTTCTTGAAAAAAAGTTGTAGCCAGTTATGGGTCAGTCTTTTCTCCCAGGGAATAAGTAGCAGGATGAGAGGAGACAGTCTTTAATCTGTGCCCCAGGAGGTTCAGGTTGGACATTAGGAGGAATTTCTTCACAAAGAGGGGGATTAGACGTTGGAATGGGCTGCCCAGGGAGGTGTGGGAGTTCCCTGTCCCTGGAGGTGTTTAAGGAAACACTGGACGTGGCACTGTGGCCTGGTCGACACAGTGTTCAGTCACAGGTTGGGCTTGATGATCTCAGAGGTCTTTTCCAACCTAATTAATTCTGTGATTCTTTAAAGTGGAACAGCAATAGCACATTAGTGGGACAGATGACAGCAGAGGGAACAATTGCTGCAACTACAGGAAGCCCTCAGGGGCAGGATACAGGGATGGGCATCCCGGGACTTTACTCCAAGGCCAAGTTGTGCACCTCAGAACAGGTGCTCAGCAAAGGTGTGGCTCCTGCCTCAGTGTTACCACAAGGGATCTGGCTTCCCCAGCTTCCACTGAGGTGGCCTGGGGAGCCAGCAGGGGTTAGCTCAGGTAGTTTCCTATAGCAGTTTTTAGATGTGTAACAAAGAGCAGCAATTGTGATTTCCTACAGATTCTTGTCCTGTAAGGGAAGTAAAGCAAGTACTGCATTTCCTGCACATCACATCTGCAAATCCAGAGAGTAGCACTGCTCTCATTTCTCTATGAGCTGTGTAAAGAGATCCCTTTGTCTCTGTGTTGTGTTGTTGGCAAGCCAGCACACTGTAATACTCCAACTTTAGTTTAATGCTCTTAAAAGTCCTTGGTTTAATGCCCTTGAAAATTTTCCACTGAAGCTGTTTGTTTGTTTGTTTGTTTTGAAGCGAGCAGAATGGCATCCCACTCTTTTAGATGTACCTCCTAAGACTCAGTTTGATTACATGGTGACAGACCTAAATGGAGGACCTCAACCTCCCTCGCTCTTGGATGAGGAATACTGTAAGACTGTTTTTAAGGTGAGAGTATATTTGTGGGTGGATTCCTCTTTCCTCTGTAGACTTTTTTATTTCCATGGTCCACTGGAGACCTCTCCTTCTCTTTGCTCTTAGGGCGGTGCAGTCGCAGGACAGCTGACCTGTGTGGGGATGCAGCAGATGTTCACCCTGGGGGAACGGCTGAGGAGAAACTATATGGAAGAAGTCCAGTTTCTTTCACCAATATTTAAGCCTGCTGAGGTCTTGTGAGTCTCTCAGTTCCCTCCTGGACCTTCCTATCTTCCTGCCTCTTAACCAGTAGCTTTGTGCTAGGGAACACTGGATAGCATATCCTTCTTCACCCCACAGCAAACTGTCTGGCCCCCCTGGGCCTTCATCTTTGCTCAGCCTGCAGAGCCTGGCACTAGAAATCACTCATGACACAAAGCATCCAATTGCCCAGCAGTCCTGAGAGTGATGCCAGGGACAGATTCATCTCACATAGGCTGAGCCACTGGCAGTGCTGTTATGCACTTTAGTGGTGAGTGAAGAGAAACAGGCATTTCTGGAGCACTTTAACTCACTGCAAACTGCTGAAGTTCAGTGAGATGAAGCAACCCCTGCTGCTCACATCAGTAATGCTGAGAGCATCTGGCTTAGGATGAGATAAAAAATCACACCAGAGAAGTGCCAGTTTATCTCCACTATCTCTGACATGCAGTTAAAGGGCAGTTCAGATTATAGGTGTCTACCTAAGATATCTGTAGTGACAAAAGATGAGTCCTACCACAGATTTCCAAAGCCATGGTGGAATCCTCAGTTCCAGCAAGACCTCCCCAGCTGCAGCCATGTTAACATGAAGGAGAAAGTGCTGCCTCACAAGCTGTTTTCTCTCTTTCAGCATCCGTTCCACTAACATTTTCCGGAATCTGGAGTCCACACGCTGCGTGCTAGCTGGGCTGTACCAACAGCAGAGCGAAGGTTGGGGAGACTTCTGAATAGTGCCTTTCGTTGCTTAGTCTTCCCTAGATGCTCACACCTTCTGTATCCTAACTCTCTCTGACTCCTAGTTGTTAATTCTTCCTCGGTTCTTTGCACTTGGCTCCCTTCCTCAGTTCTCCTGGTCCTGTAGATTCTTTACCACCTTGTCACTTGTTCCCTCTCTTTGCGTATCTTTCTGCTGCTCTTTCAGACCTGCTGAGGAGGTTAGTGTTAACCCTCTTCAAAATCAAGAAGGCAAAAAGTTCACACATCAGAAAAAGGTTTCTCAGGGAAACCCAAGTGACTTGGATACAAGTTCAGTATCTGGAGTAACTTTCACCTGTATCCTGCAGTTGGTAACTGCTTGTTCTAAAAATACGCACTGCATTTTAAAGATCTGACATCTGCTCCTTCCACGTTCAGTTCCACTAACAAGTAGAAGTGACTTGCCAGAGCTCCTTACACTTCATGACACAGAGAGTAATTTTTGGCACTAAGAAAAATGAACACACAACAGGGAAGCTTTACAAGGTGCACAGCAGGCATCCCTGTGGAAATAAATGCACAGAAACAAGTACAGTGGCTTGTGTTGCAGGTGATAGCTCGGGGGAAATTGCTAGTTGATAACACTGGACTTGAGCACAAAGACTGTGGGAGTGATTATAAAGCAGTCTAAAGAAACACAGATGCACTACTGATCACAGAAACTTCCTTCTTGTTCCACAGCACCTGTTGTCATTGTCACTGATGAAGCATGCTCTGAAATGCTCTACCCCAATTACCAGAACTGCCCGCGCCTGAAAGACTTGACCAGGTAATTGCCAGCAATATCTCCCCCTATGATTCCACTGCTGTTTCGTTTCAGCAGTAGTAATTTACAACAGCACATTTTCTTCCCATTCCCAATTTCTTTCCTTACCACTTACTGTTCTTTGGGAATGGTTAGCTAGTTGTATAAAATACTTGGTAAGCAGAATTATACACCAGGCAGTGGCAGCAGAAGAAAATAAAATAGAGACTTTTCCTTGAAAGACCAGTTTAATTTAGTCTGTGTCTAGCAAACATTCATCACTAGCTAATGTACAGCTAGTGTGTAGCATTGCTGCAGGGCAGAATTAATGTCATCTACATCTCTTAACAAGCCTTTCAAGTGTGAACATATTGGGCCTCCTTTTTATATTCAGCTTCTGGTTTGGGGGTTATTTCAGCACTCCCGTCACATTCATACCTTGAAGAAACTGAAATATACTCAGCCTTGACACATTTAATGAAGGTTAATGAAGTGAAATAAGGAAGATCCTACATAAAATACTCATGTTTGTGGAGTCAAGTTCTCTGAAATGCCTGTGCCAGGTTTGGGCACAGAGCAGAAAATGTAAAAGAGAGGCAGATATATTACACTTTGGCTGGATTGTACATTAGCATATTTTGCCCAAAATTCAAGAGCTGTCAGAATTCACTTGCAAGAGCTCACTGTGTAGTGTTTGACTCTGCAGGCAAAGGATTGGTCTAGACAGTGGTGAGGTGACAGTCCCTACAAGCAGCATATTCAGCCTCCTTGAGTAACATCACCTGTCCAAAAAAGGAGTAAACTGCAGGGTCTGCTGCTCCCTGCCCCCCTCTGCCCACCAACTGCACCTTTTGTGACCATATCAAGGTAGATGTTTTGAGCTGCACTAAGCACTGCCTCAGCTTGCAAGCTATCTAGGGAGTACAATGGCCAGCACAGATATTCTCAGCTAAAGTTTTTAAATAAAATTTAAAGCAGCATAAAGATGCAAATGGCTTCTAACAAAGCAAAAGTTGGATTTAAGCTACAAGCGAGTATCTAGGTGTTTCCCATTTCCCACACCATACAGCAATCAGTTCAAAGCTGCTTCCTTGATGAGGCAGTTAAAGGCTACTCCCTGAAGACACAGACCTGTACTGTTCCAGTATGACCAGATCTGTTAGCTGATACACAGCCCTTGCTTAAGGGAGACACTTGTCAGGTGTTCACATCTCATCTTAATTTTTCCTCCTGCCTTTGGGAGAGCAGAGAGCTAGTTCTGATCCTTGAAATCTGGATACAGCATCTGTCTTTTCTGCAGCTCAGAATCCCAACATCAGGAATCCCTCAGTATGCTGCAGTGCTTCTCTTCTACCCCTCACTGATGTGGGAGAACTCCACTGGGCTGGGTGATGAGAAAAACAAAAAATAGCCTGCTGTGTGAAAAATTTTTGGTTTTCTTAATTACTTTACAGGGATAGGTCAGAGAATGCTATGAACCAGCCAGGTGTCTGTGATGACTTGGAAAAAATTAAGGAGAGTATGTGCATTAATGATGATGAGCCTGTGGATTTTTTTGTCCTCCTCGATAACTTTTCTGCTGAGCAGGTGAGCTGAGCCTTTCTGTTGCACTGTCACAGAAAGAAACATCCCCTTACCATGTACATGGAGGAAATCACAGTGCCAGCACCCACAGATACTAATGTGCATTCCAGTAGCTTTCTATGCAACCCAGAATGCTTATAGAAATAGCATGGCCTTTTGAAAAAGGGGTTGTGGGGTCAGCCTTGCTATGGGATGGATGAAGACTTGTCTCCACTATTTTTGTTCTTACCTTGAAATCCAGGGACAGCAAGCCTCCAAACCTCTTCCCTGCACTCCTCTAAGTATTTCTTTCAAGTGTAATGTAAGCTAATAGAGACATTGGGCCTTGCTTCCCCATTTTAAAGTGCTTTCCCTTTTTTGACACTCGGCACCTACCAGTCATCTTAATCCCAGTTCCAGCACACTACCTGTGAGCCAGACTGCTTGTGCTGCTGGAAGGAAGTTGGGCACATTTCTACCCCTCCTTAGTGCCTCTTTTTTGCTAGAGCTAATGATAACTGGTCTGCCAGCTGAATGGCTCAATGTGTTACACTCCCCATGGAATTGGATCCTAAAGAACAAACATCCATCCTTTTGGTACACAGAGCAAGTCTGTATGTTTAAAACCATCCTAAAAATCCTCACATGAGTATCATAGCACAATACTGTAGTACAAATGGTGTGACACGAGCAGCTGTTTTCTGTGGGCAGCCATCCATGTGTCTTCAGGCTGGGTTCAGAAAGGGTCAAACCCTACCACTCTGCTGCATTCCTCCTTCCAGGCGCACAATATGACAAGCTCCCCTGCGCTGAAGAGCTTCCAGCAGACAGTGGAACGCCGATGTATTGAGTCCATGCGTTTCCTTCTGGCAGACAGTTGTTCCAGGTGATTGCCTGTGTCCATGCCTCTGGCCTCAGTGGCTGTCTTACCTAGGGTGGATGTGCTAAACCACCTTACTTCAGCAGACAGAAATGCTTTCCCATCTACTGCATTCCTCCACCAGAGCCCACTCATGAGTTTTGTGCCTCAGCCATCTCAATGTAAAGTTCAGTGCCTTGAGCCCTAGGAAAAAGCATTGCATACTGAGGAGACCAGGATGCCACTGAGGTAGGCAGTGAAGGCCTCAGTTGCCACAGAGGTTTAAGTGAACCAGTGGCAAAAGCAAAAGAAGAGACGAGATACTTCCCAGCTCATGCCCTGAGGCTGCCCTTGAAGTTGCACAAGTACAGTCTAAATTCCAGCCTGGGAAGCTTATCCCAGGCATGGCACCTGCACAGCTCGGCTGAGAAGCGCTGGCGCTAGCGGAAAAAGTGATGCCAGGCCCTGCACACATGTAACTACTTGCAGAGAGAATCTGCTGCTACATGCAGCTAATTACCTCCTCCACAGTTGTTTGTAAAGGCTGGCTGAGTTGCTAGCCTAGCAGTCATTTTCCTTTCAGATTCATTTGCAGCTGCCACATTCACCAGCTCTTCTGAGGTGGTAGTATAGGATTGTCTTTTCTTTACCATGTATTAGAGATCTCAGGTAATGAAAGACTGATTTACCCCATTCCCACAACACCCATGAGAGTTAGTCACACACATCTTCATTTCCACTGATGTATTCATTACGTAGAGGGAGTTTCTTCCCACCAGATATTGTATAAAGATGATCTCTTTCTTTAATCTACTTTTTAAATACAACAACCACTTTCTTGAATCCTGCCTCTCCTCACCAAAGACCCCAACCACTTCAGCTGCTGTTTTGCAGCAGTAATCTTCCCTAGCTGAAACCCATGCACTCAAAAACCATACGAGGGAAACAAAACAGTCTAGAGAACAATCCAAGAGTTTCTAGATTGTCATTTACATGACCACACCTCACGAGACTGCTTGTTAACACCTCTCTTCTCCCATTCTGCAGTCACGTTAGAGTGGTGACTGCACAACAGGTGAACTAAAAGCTGGCCATATTAATTGCATTTAATAGTTCTTAGCTACACTCAGTGCAAGTGATCAAATCATAAGAGAAAAGCAGGTTCTCAAGTTTTCATGTATAATTGTGTGAAAGTTTTAAAACGAGTAAATTTATTTCTGCTTCTTTTCTAGAGAAATGCTTCAGATGAGTATTGGCCTCCTGTTCAATACCTTAGAGAAGAACATTAAAGCAGCAATAAATCCCTCAAATCCAGCTGAAAAGGCCAGGTACAGCACAGAACTCCTCCTCTAATCGTTATAAATTCTAACTTGATGGCACTGTGAAAAACTGGTTCAGAAAGACATTGAATGTGTGGGATTAAAAGGAGTGCTCACCTGCTAAAAAAAGCATGACTGCTACTGCCTATCCATGGAGGAACACAGCTGACATTCTAGGTCTGTCTTTTCCTTTCTATTTCTTTTCCAGAAAGCTCTTCCTCTACGCTTCTCATGACTCCACTCTTATTCCTCTCCTGCTGGCACTGGGCACCTTTGATAACAAGTGGCCACCTTATGCTGCTGATGTGACCCTGGAACTGTACCAGCACCGGCGCTCCAAGGAGTGGTTTGTGCGCATGACCTACCAGGGAGAGGTGAGATCCCGTGGCAAGTCCCTCCTACAAATCTTGGGCTTGTGGTTCCACCATGCAGCAAAAAAGGGCTTTGGCAGTGCACAATATCTGTGATTCTGTCTCTTTGCCTTGCAGGAGCAAGTGGTGAAAGGCTGTAAAGGAGGTCTCTGCTCACTCGAAGAATTTCTGGAAGTTCTTTCACGGTACTCAGTTACTCCAGAGAAGTACAATAGCCTGTGCTGCAAAGTGGACAGGAGTTGGGAAACTAACTCTTAATTAGTTACAAATTAAAGTTAGTTTATTGTCACAATCTTCGACTATTTTTCTTTATGTGCTTGCTAGCCTTCTCTATTTCAAATGTATTTTAGATGAGGGGACATTTTCCTACCAGACACAGGGTGGCACAGTGTCACTTTACACTGTTAGCAGCAGGCTGAAAGAAGCCACGTGACAGAATGGCTCAAGTTTACTTCTGAGGTGACCACACAAAAGCAGGGAGAGGCTGAAAACAGC
>NW_005054338.1:3198996-3232533 GCF_000277835.1 Geospiza fortis | reverse complement strand
TCCTCCTCTGCTGGGACTGTGGGATGAAGCCCAGCTTGCTCTGTGCTACCAGACTTGAAAGCTTTGACATAATACTGATTTTATGTTTGGTAAACTGCAGAAGGCATTGTGCCTTTCCCTTTCTTTTGGCATTTTGGAGGGTTGCTTTCTGCAGACAGATGAGCCTCCCTAATTGCATAGCATTTAGCTACCCCATCTTCTTGAGGGCATTTTCGTGCACAGGAAACATCTCCAAAGGGACAGCAAGCCTCCAAACCTCTTTCCTGCACTCCTCTAATTATGGAAATTCTGCCATGAACATGTAGAACAACCACAGTGGGCCAAGTACAAGAACACACAGTCTTGGTGAACTCTGCTTAATGTGCTTTAAACAAGGAAGTCTGGTGAGCTGCTATCAACTTCAGCCTTTTGCAGCAGTGATCTGTCTTGCCCTTGCTGAAAGAGGAATACAGCACTAGCCAACAGCAGTACTTCTGGCTGAGATGACAGCTTTTCCTGTAAGACCGTACTGGGAATCACAATGTTGCCAAAGTCATAGAATCACAATGGTTTGGGCTGGAAGGGACCTTAAAGATCACACAGTCCCAACCCCCTGCCATGGGCAAGGATGCCATCCACTTGAGCAGCTCAAAGCTCCATCCTACCTGGTCTTAAACATTTTCAGGGATGGAGCATCCACAGCTTCTCTGAGCAATCTGTGCCAGTGCCTCACCACTCTCACAGTAAAGAATTTAACATTAATTTCTCCTCTTTAGTTTAAAACTGTTCTCCCTTGTCCTATCATTGTCTGCCCATGTAAAAAGTCACTCTCTATTTCTTATAAGCCCCCCATTAGGCACTCAAGGCTGCTCTAAAGTCCTTCTGGAGCCTTCTCTTTTCCAGGCTTTGCAGCCCCAACTCTCTCAGCCTGTTTTCATAACAGAAGTTTTCCAGTTCTCTGATAATCTTTGTGGCCTCCTCTGAACTGATTTGTGCAGGTCCACATCTTTGTTGTGCTGGGTGCCCCAGAGCTGGATGCAGCACTGCAGTGGGGTCTCACCAGAGCAGAGCAGAGGGGCAGAATCCCCTCCTTGACCTGCTGCCCACGGGGCTTTGGATGCAGGCCTGAACATGGTTGGCTTTTTGGGCTGCGAGCACACGGTGCTGGCTCATGTCCAGCTTTTCATCCACCACAATTCCCAAGTGCTTCTCCATAGGGCTGCTCTCAATGACTTCTCCTAGGCTGGTCTCAGGTCTGGGAGTGCCCTGACCCAGGAGCAGCACCATGTACTGGGACTTGTTGAACCTCACTAGGTTCCCACAGACTCACTTCTCAAGTTTGTCCAGGTCCTTCTCTTATGTCAATGGCACCACTTGACTTCGTGTCCTCTGCAAACTTGCTGAGGGTGCACTCAATCTCACTGACTATTTAATTCAAAAAGATCTCCACTTTTTAATAAGTAAATAAAACATGGTCCCTACATCCTTTGGGATAGGCAGAGGTTAAAATAAGGGGACCATTTATTGAAATGGCCCTGCAATTTAGGTTCTGTGTTACCTCTTCTCGCTTGGTGAAAAAATCACTTAATGTAAGCCATTGAAAGATATGTGATGGAGGCACTAGAGCACCTTTTCCCTAAGAAGAATGGGCTGGATTTACCCCTACCCTTTCATTAGCCTGCCCCCACCACAATTGCATGTTGATACCACCCACAGTGAACAGAATAATTTGAATGCTAAATACATTGCTGGAGGTCTCACTGAACTGCTATTAGAAGCTGTCAAAAAAGCAAACACAACATTGTTATTTTCCATCAAGTTTTTGTACAGCCTGAAACCATAATGCCACTACATAAAAATCAATGCCTACCCCTCCTTAAGAACAGTGTGTTCTGCTCTAATCAAGCTCCCTCTTATACACAGTTTCAAGTATTTGGGGAACAGTGATGAAAATATTAGGTCTACGATTACAAGTTATTTGTGAGGCAAGAACTGCTTGGAAAAAGGCATCAGGAACTTTGGCCATACCAAAGGGGAATTCACATACCTATTCTTAATAACTAGGAGCATCCCCAACAAAACTGACCACCAGGCAGGGAAAAAATTGCAACACAGCCCCAAGCCAGAGCACTCAGAAGCACAAGTTGCTCAAGAGGGCACTGCTTTTACACAATTAAGATCCTCCTACCACTCTAGGCAGGGTAACACAAATTTCAGTAACAGCAGAAGACCTCAGAAAAGCAGGCCAGCTTCTTGGCAGTGGCTTGGAGGAAGGCACCACTGGGAACAGGTTACTTCACTGTCTCTTGCAGGATTTCTGCAGTGCTCCTTCTGCCCTGTTCTAGCCTTACCTTTCCCCTCAGTGTCAAAGTGGTTGGGCCATGCAATGGTTCATTCCACTGAGCACTTCCATGGTAGTTGTGGCCCACAGGATGAAGGAGGAGTTATTTCTGACCACAACTAGTGTAAATGATCATTTCAGAAGAGGATTGGTTGGACAGTGGAAGAGTTTTAATACCAAAAGACACAGGTAAGTGGGAGCTGGTGTATTGCAAACACGGCATGGAAGAGCTGAGGCATTCCTGAGAATGTGGAATAAAAATTCTCAGAAATCAACAATTTCCCAGTATCCCAAACAAAACAGCATCACTTTTTTTTCTGTGTCATTAACTATTTTAGGTTAAGAATTACTACTAACTAACAAAATGAAGTACATTTTAGTAAATACAGGCCTATATCAAACATAGATCATTTTTCCCCAAGAAGTGTCACATTAGGGAACAGGTTTCAGCCAGCAGCCTGGCGAGGCTGCACAAGGAAAGCATTCACCATCATGAGTGCAGAAGGACACCACCAATATAATGTAGCCTGTCCTGCCACCTGAGTGAAAACCAGCACAGCAGAGAGTACACAAAGCACCTCAAAATTAAGCCCCTGCATATACGCTATTTGTAATAGTCACAACACTCTGGGGGAACAAAAAATGGGGCATTTCAACTTATCCTCAGAACGATTTGGGTGCCCACATCTACTCTGAATCAAGACACATGTACTGTACTGTAAGCACTACCAACATTGAAATCCCAACCAAGACTGATGCAGATCAGATCTCTACACACAGGTCTGTATTCTCAAATGTGACCCATTAGACACCCCAAGGATGTCAGGACTAAACTCCTAACTCCTAAGGCTGGCTCCTTGCTCTCATCTTGCTCTCATCTTTGGCAGATTAGCTGTAGCCCATGATACAGGTACAAATCTCAAGTTTATTTGGATGGTGCTTAAAACTGCCCGTGTACTTCACAGATGACCTGAGTGCAAGTCTACTAATTTAAAACAAACAGATTTCAAATATTTTAAACTTTTGATTTAGCAGGCACATTACTTCGCGTTTCAGAAGTTCACCATCTGCTGGGTTTACCTTTTAAGTCTCTCCACACTCCGGCTGCGCAGCCATCTGGGATGAGATAATTTGAACAGCAGACTGTTTCCTCCCATGTTACTAGAGAGGAAGAGCAGCCAAGCATGTATGAATAAAGTCTATTTCATTCTTTCAAACAAAGGTGGAGGAGGATGATTTGAAAGCTTAAAAAAAAAAAAGGGGGGGGGAAGAAAACTAAAAATGGCAACCCACTTTCCATCTTCAACTGTACCATGACTACCAAAGCTGAGTCACAGTTTCTATTGATAAGCAGGAGGGAACAGATCCTGACTTACAGATCCTCAGGTGAATCCGCAAGGCTGACAGCTAGAAAGCTTTTCCATTTGCAAAGCAAAAAGGGAAGAAGTAGGATCAGAAAAAAACAAAGAAGTTCATCTACACACATCTACACAGTCATTTTCACAACTGGAGCCAGCTAAGACCTTAGCAACTCTTGTTCATCTGCTGGTGCAAACACTGAGGTTAAGTGCACCTATGTGGACTCAGGAGAATCCACATCTTCTGCACTTTCTGTAGGAAAAATCTCATTAAGATACCAAATGCCAGCATCATAAATTAGACACAGAAGGAACTTTAATTATACAGTATGTTTAAAATGTATCCTCTCACTGTTCAGTGGCTTTGAAACGGTGAATTTCCTATGCTAATTTTCCTAGAATAAGTCACAGCCACTTCAAATCCTTTGCTATTCAAAATCTTAACAGGCATAGGAGGCCCTATGACAGTTTAAAAAAATCCTAAAACCTTCTGCTCATTTCTATGTCGATCAAGAACTTTGCTTTGTTCAACATGGTAAAAACAGTCAGGAGTGATGGCAGAAGAGGCAACACTTAAAAAGGTTGCATTGTAACAATTCCCATGCAAGGTCCTCAAATGGGAGCTGTGCAACCACTTAAAGAAGAGGTAATTCCGCTCTACAGAAATAACACTTACTGTGTCATTGTCATCTCTTTCCAAAATCTTGACAAGCCCGTGCTTCACGCTGCCTGTCTTGTCAGAGGGAAGCACCACAACAGACATCCTACACTTTGTCAAAAGAGTAATTCTCACCCAAAATCATTGTAAATTTGCATGACAGCACAAAGGTGAATTTGGAAGCAGACAACAGAAGGCTCTCAGGCTTGCGTGCCTCCAACAGTGCATGGCTTCACTCATTTTATAACACCAGCAACAAAAGTTTAGTAAATCAGCCACCAAGAGGAATTCTTTTTCCACCTGTTAAAGATCAGTTAACTCTAAAAAATTCTCACACACAAGCATGTTAAAAATACTCATTCTCCACATGAATTTTCGCACAAATGGCCAGCCCTCTCAAGAAACTACTCATTGAAATAATTTTAAGTAGCAGTAAGTGGAAGGAAGAACAGATTACCCACTCCATATACAGTGCTGGGGGACCAGAGAACAGCCAGCCACAGAGCCCACACCCTGGCCTACAGATCCATATCTGGCTCATGCTGGTATTCTCCAGGAGCAGGGCTCAACTCCCAATCCATGTTTTGTCATCCATCCTTTCACTCCTCATAGGCAAGACCATAAAACCTCCTTGCTGAAATCCTCTCAAAAGGCAAGTGTGAAAAGACAGGGGATTAGGAAGCAATCGATGAGAACTGTGGCAAAGCAACGATTTACTCAGCAGGGCTGTCTTGATAAAAATCTGCTCACTGACAATTTCTCTCTCACCTTTGTTATTAAAGTTCATCCTTCCCCACCATCTCAGGCTCTCAGTGCTGGCAATCAGAGACCTGACCCAATCCAAAGTCCCCAGAGAGGGACACAATCCCAGTGCCTCAGCAGACTGACTCTGCTGCTCAGGGGGAGCTCAAACCCATGTACCTTGCAGTGCTGCAAACATTCTCCAGGAGGAAGTGACGGAGACAAGTTTCATCTGTTCCTTGACCCTCAACAAATTGAGGAAGTCTGTAAGTATAGTTCCTGGGGTGTTCTGAAATAAGACCTCACTCCAAGGGAAAACAAGCTCAGTTCAGGATTAAGTTAATAGAATTGCCTCAAAAGGAGCACACAGCTGCCTACTGACCAGACTTTTAGGAGCTGTCAAAGTTTAGCCCACCTGGCCTCTAGGCTGGCTGTGATCACAAGGAAGAGCAAACAGTCATCTGGCCAGCTGATTGATCTACACAGAAACAACTGGACTGGATAAAGGAGACAGTTCATTTTTGTAAGAAACAATATATTTTATTTTTCTGACACCACAGCCCTGGCGAGTGGTTTTGTACCAAATTTAATGGAGGTTACACAGAACGTTTTACGCTGGGGAGGAAAAAAAAATAACCACAAAAAAAAATCCTGGGTAACTTTTAGTGTCTGTTCCACTCCCACATTAATAAAATCACTTGGGGTTTCTAAGAAAAGGAGAATAGGAAACAGTGAGAGAGACTACTGTAGGATGTAACAGTGTCCAAGTCCAGCCCCTTCCTAAAAGTGGGAAGAGTCCCCACGTGAGGAGAGGCTCTCCTAGATTTACTCCCCAAAATAACACAATGTATTGCAGCTGCCATAGGAGGAGACAGAAGGGGACGGAGAGAGAGAGAAGCCTATTTAATAAAGAGTGGGAGGGAGAGACAGAAGGTGCTGGACAGCACGCCATAATTTGAAAAATATGTCCTTAACTTATTATTTATTTCTTTTAAAAGATTCCCCTCACTGAACTTAAGTTCCTTTTTGTGCTTTTCATTAATACTCTGCTCTGAGGTCGTAGTTTGGTTTTTCTATACATTGGAGTTGAAGGAAAATAGTCCGAAGTTCTGAAGATGGATTCTCCACCTAAAGTAAACAGCCTAGAATCCCATTCTCCTCTCACCCCAAAGACTAAAGTCTCTGCTAAAATCCCTTTTACAATATAGTACAGTACACAAAAAACCCCAAAAATAACCGAGAGTCCTGGGAGAAGCCAGTCCGAAGGACGTAAACATACAGAGAATGGTGCAACTTGTGACAAATGGCAATTCTCAAAATACAGCTACAGATTCTCAAAGCAGGTGCCGTCACGGGATACCCAAGTCCACAAAAATAATTTTTAAAAAATAAATCTTAAAAAAAAAACAACCTGTTAAAATGAATATTTTTTTTTCAGGTAATTCCATACATTCGAGATTTCCCAAAGCATCCTCTGGTCTCTTTTCACCTATTGCATGGCCAAACTGTACTCCTGAAGCTTCCAAAAAAGCCCTCAGGACTCGGAATCTCATCTTGACAAGGATCAGAACATCCAGTCTTATGGTAGCAGCTTAAAACATCATGTTCCCTGGGTTCCCAGGGCCTTGGCTAAATCCTCCCATGCCAACATCAGCAGCCATACCTCGGGGCCTCATCTGGGGGGGAATCATGATGTTTTGTTGGGGTCCCATCATGCCCTGCATTGACATCATCATGCCAGGTGACCCCACGGGGCCCGGGTGGCTGTAGAGCCCGGCGGGGGCTCGGTCCTTGCCCGGGATCATGCCCACGGCGGCCACGGGGTTGCTCATGAGCGCGGGCTGGCCGGGCATGGCGGGCTGTGCTGGTGACATCATGCGGTGGTGTGGCCCCATCATGCCCTGCTGCAGGAAGGCCGGCGGCCTCATCGGGTTGTGACCGGGCATGGACGGAGCCGTGCCCAGAGGGATATCTGGAGTTCCCACCGGCCCGGGGCCCCCCATGCCGGGCAATGTTAGTCCCATCCTCGGGGTCTGCTCTCCTATCATCCCCTGCATGTGGGAGAAGCCAGGCCCGGGACCTTGCGGCTGCTTGCGGCCTGGCACCTCCCCACGAGGGAAATACTGTAGTGTCTGGCTGGGCTTCTCCGACGGGATAATCCTGGACAGGTCAAACTCGGGTATTCCCGTGGCTCCGGGACGGATCACCTCCTGCAGCTCTGGATCAGTGAAAACCGAAGGCATGTTGTTTCCAAGAACAGTGAAGGAGTCTGGACCGCCAGGGCCTCCAGTCTTGCAAAGTGCTGGATCTGTCGAACTTTGGGGCAGGTTGGTAGGACGCCCCAGAGGTCCTTCTCCATGGAAGCCCATTCCCGCTGGGAAGTTGCCTTGTCCACCGCTGGGCCCGTTGTGTGGAAATGGCACCTGCTGTGGAGGGGACTGTACGGGAGGGAACCCCTGCGGGAAGCCCAGGCGTCCTTGAGGTACCATTGGAGACTCCTGGGAACCATGCCCCATCATTGGGTTGTGTGACATCAGGCCGGGTCCCACGGGGACCCCGTGAGGAGGTATATTGGGTCCCATAGCATTTGGAGAGGGCATCTGGTTGTTATGGGAAAGAGGCTGGGTCATTCCCATTGGGCTAAGGGTTGGCATTGGACCCACTGGGTTTGGACCTGAAATTCGAGGATTCTGAGAATTAATGCCCATTCCTAGGGAAGAAACAAGGAATCACATTTAGACATCAACCAGTAATAATAAATAAAGCCATCAGAGAGCTTTCTGCAAGGTTACCAAGTCTGCAGACACACAAAAAAACAGTGCTAGTAAAAAAAACATCAGCAGTGGCTTTGAAAAGTGTTATTTTGACCAGAAATTCGATGCCACTCAAACAGCCACCTCCCTAAGCTTGTCACTGCCCTATCAGTGACAAAAGCCTGCTCCATAAGTAGGATTTCAATCCAAACCATACTTTTACTACCTCCCTGGCAGTCTGGATGACACAGGCAGTAGCAAACACATCTGTGACAGATTATCAGCATATGGACACTTGTCCACTGGGAAGTGACTGGAACTCCTTTCAAAACTCAGCAGTGATAAATCAGGTAACCTTCATAAGACTAAGAGGCACTGATCAATGAGGTTAATGAGTTACCATCATGAACTTATTCAATTAGCCAGCTTTCCCCAGATATATTCAGCCATTACTGTGTGAAACACACTGCAAAGCTACAGGAAAAGTCATCAAGAGTTCATTACCAATTGCCACTCTCTTGAAACATCCACTCATCCCCTTTTTCATCTATTAATTCAATAGGGTGGAGGTGCTGCAGCCTACTTTTATGTTTTTGATGATTCAGTGTCCAGACAAACCACCCCAAAACAGTGAAGCTTCTATGGCACTGCCTTAAGACAGGAGAGGTAAAGTTTCCTCTGGATAACACATTGTAGGTCCGACCCTTAATCCCATGAGCAGCCTTCATTCACACAAACCATTCCAGTCTGCCTGAGGGGCAATCTCTCCCATACACAAGTGCTTTCCATGTTAGACACCTTCTGAAGAACACAAACTTTCTGCACAGAAAAAAACAGTTACAAGGAGAATTTCCATCTCAGAGAATTGTAAATGTTTCCTCAAAAACAACCCATGGCTATATATTCCTCAAGTTTTTTCCCATCTCACTGTCTTCCTTTGATGAGGTTTCCCAAAAATCACCCTGATGCCTTGTGCTTATGTTTCTTTGATTTTCTTACCTGGTACGCTGTTCATAGGTGGCAAGTTTGGGGAGCGTGCTGGAGGGGAGTCGTCATCCGAGCTGGCCACAGTTTTGATGGCATCATGATAGAGCGGTGTAGAGCTGGGCATGGCAAATTTGGACATCCTGGACATCATAATGGAGAGGGGATTCTGGGACAGGGTTGGCTCTGGAGGCATTGTGTAAGGACTGCTAGAGGGAAGATTTCCAGGGAGAGTCGCAGGAGCAGACTGGCTGACTGTGGAAGGAGGTGGACCACCTTAGGGAAAAAAAGAAAAGAGAATGAATTTAAATTTTTCTCCTTCTCACTGTTTTTCTTAAATCAAACTCTTTTCCCCTAGAAATCTCAAAACCTGGAAATCTTTCCTATTGCAAGACTTTACATGACTAATGCAGTCAATGATTACGAAAGGTAACCAGAAAAATAAGCCTATTGGTCATGTTGATTAATATCTGTTATCCCACTGCATCTCACTTCTAACTAGAACTATCTTAAGCCTCCACAAATCCACATGAAGAATTACCAGTTTAGTCTGAAAATTTTACTATTCATTTCCATACAATGAAGACAGACTTAGGTAGCAGAGCTAGCCATAAAAATCAAAATCTAAAATCAAAAAAGACATGCAGCACAAGGCAAGCTGTAGCAGATATTATGCTGAGACATGCGAGCACATTTTTGACAAGCTGCATCAGGAGCTACAAGTAAAACTCCCTGTTTACGTTGCATTTCCTGTTTCATACAGAGATATTAGCTGCTTATTCCAATGAAAGAAACATTCTCTGCACCTATTAACTTAATATCATCCTTTGCTCTCACAAAATTAGAAGTAACTTAGCTGCACTTCCAATCTCCTTTGTTCCTCATTGATGAATTTTATGCCACCCAGACCAATGTGCAGATGCTAAACTGAAGCTGTACTCTCACTGAAAATTCACTGCACGTTCCTCAGCCCCTCCCAGCCAAAAAGAGGAAATGAGAATAGGGAATATAAAAAAACTGCAATGCTGGAAGATCCAAGGTTTGGAAGAGCTGCATGTCAAAGCATTCATTAAGCACTAAGTAAGGCACAGACTGAAGCACTTGGGTGCCCTCCCAAGCCGCCGACCCCACAGGCACATCCCAGTCCTGGTCCCCGCTGTTACCCGCGGCAGCACTAGAGGGCAACGTGGGCAAAGGGCTCCACTCTCCCAGCCAGGAGAATTTCCCGGGCGGGAAGGCTGCCCAGAGCTCTGGAAGCCTGGACTGAAGGGAGGGTGAGCTTTGAGAAGGGTGAGTGCAGAGGTGTGCCAGCAGCGGGACCCCAAGGTCCCAGGCACAGCACAGCCCAGCACACAACCAAATGTTATGTACAGCGGTGGTTAGATCGCTCCAAAATGCTTGAAAGTCTGAACAACTGAATCACAACTTCCTGTCTGCAATGTAAACCTAGAAAGGACCGACCATTCCTGACCCGTGTGTAGATACACAGCTGGTTAACTGCTCAGCACGTCTCTGTAGGAACCTTTTACACCAAAGTGCTTTAATAACATCAACTGGGTCTCTGTTGAGCTACAACGACTGTGAGCTATGGAAGAACAGCACAAAGCCCTTCCAAGGAGAGATTTCTCCCATCGATCCGCCATATCTTTTCACACCTCTCAAGCCCATCCTTTTGCTTTTACATCCTCAGAGTGGATCACCGCACAGCTCAACAAATGGGAGGCAGGGTGCAAATCCACAAATACAACAGGAGGAGGAGAAGTCCTCACCCTCCACTTGCATGGCCACCCACCAAATCCTCAGCACAGCCCACGTCAAATAGGGAAAGGGCCATCCAGCTCTTATCCTGCTGCAGGAACCCTCCTCCCTCCCTTTGCTGCACATCTTGGATGACCCAACATGTACCAAAGCACCAAATCTGGCTAGCAGAGGCAGCACTCACCCGACTCCACGTTCCCCAGCATGGCTGGAGAAGACATGGTTAGAGACGCCTTGTGGTTCGGGGGAATCCCAGGGCTCTGCAAAGGAGGCTTTGGAGATGAAGTCCATCCAGGAGAAGGTGCGGGGAGAGACGGAGACTTGAGGTGGACAGGAGAAGCAGCAGCAGACCCCAAGACAGGGGGGGATTTAATGGAGGCAGCAGCAGCTGCGGCAGTGGGGCCCGCGAGCATTCCTGGCAGCTGGGAGGGCGTCTGAGGGGACTTGAGGTTCCCCGAGGGAGACCCCATCATGGGAGACTGGACCTGGCGCATGGTGGGGGACTTCAGGGGGTTGATTCCTGGCGAATGCACCTGGCCAGCCGCAGAGATATCCAAGGGCTTGCGGCCGAGGCTGCGCTGCGCAGGGGGAGCAGTGTTGAGGCTATTCGGGTTACTGGTGGGATTGAGAGGTAGTGGCGGCATGTGGCTGAGCCGGTTGTTAGTCCTTTGGTCAGGCCCCATCTGTTCTCTGAGATTCCGCAGACCGACTCCTGGGCCCTGAGACATGGGAAGGAAAGGCCTGGGACCCATGCCATACTCCTGCTGCGGGTGCTCCCCAAACGGCAGCGGCACCATTTTCTGCTGAGAGGAGAGCATCTCCGACACACCGGGGCGCAGCTTCATCATCTCTTCCGGCCCGACTCCTGCCTCCCTCAGCTTCTGAGGGACCAGGGGTGGGTTGGAGCCCATGCTGACATTCATGCCCATGTCCCCCTTCATGCTGCCAGGGCCCATCCCAAACTCCAGCTCCCTGCTAGAAGCCATTTGTGGGGGTATTCCTTTTGGGAAGTCCCCCCTAGATGGGCTCATCGGTCCTTCTACCGGCATGCGAGGGAAGATGGGGTTGTTCCCAGGCTCCATGTGCCTCTGGGAGGGCATCATTCTGTTGATCTCCATGCCAGGCCTGATGCCTTCCATGTTCAGACCAGGAGGGAGGCCCATCTGTTTCTCAGCCAGCTGCTGCTGATAGAGCTCTTCAGGCAGGCCCTGCGGATTGGGGAACCGCTCCCCTCGGCCAGGGCCACTGAAGACACCCTGACCAGGGGGGAAGTTTCGCCCATCTGGGATTTTTGGCACATCATCTGGCCAACTAACTCCTGAAAGCCCAGGCCGTGAGGCGGGATTCGGGACATTGGGGCCTTCCATGTCAGGGTTCATCATTCCTGCAAAACCAGGCAGGCGCATCTGGCTCCCGGGCACATTGGGATGAGGGGCCATGCCCCTGGGGGGCAGAGAGTGTGACATGTTCATGCCTTCAGGGAAGGGCTCCGGACCCCCAGGTCCCCAGCCCTCACCAGGGGTCATCTGGTAAGGAGGGGGAGGACCTCGGACCACCCCACGAGGCCCGTGCTGGTGGACCATCATGTCCTGCAGGGAACACTGCTGCACAACCACCTGCTCTTGCTTCCTTCTCTTCTCCTCGTAAAACTCCTGCTGCAGCTTGAGCCAGGCCACCTGCTCAGGAGTCATGTGGTCCAAGTGGTCGGGGCCTATGGCTCCTGACTGGGAGTTCATTGGTGGTGGCCCCATTTCATCTGGGGAAAAAGGCATGTCCCTGTGTCCTTGAGGGCCAAAAGGAGCCCCTCCATCTGTCCGAGACCCCGACCCTTTGCCTAAACTTTGGGATTGAGCCATCATAGCCTGTATCGGCCCTTCGGGTTTCTTTTGGGGACCATCCAGCACCCCAGCATTTGGGGGTGGCCCCCCACTTTGCCCTCCTGCAAACTCCTTCTCATCAGGGAAGAGCATGCGCTGGATGTCCCTCAGGGTCTGCAACGAGCGCTCTCGGTGCTCCAGCTGCTCCTGTGACAGTCCATCGGGATTCTCACCCAAACTGGATGGGTCCCCACCAGACCCCTGCTGGGGAGGGCCTTTGGGCTCCGCAGCAGAGCTATTGCTACCTTGGGAAACTGGGCTAACCGCTCGATTATTGGGGGTTGAACTCTGCCCAAATCCTTCTGTCTGCAACGGGGTAGAGTTGGCAGGGCTGCCCACAGACATCACTTTGCTTTCCACACTGGGACTGTCCTGATCTATGGGACATGGGGGGCCAGTGGGTTTGGATACTGGCGCTGACACAGGCGGAGTCGGCTGCATTTTGGCGTTCTGGGGAGGGTTCTGGTCCTGGGCAGCGGGGGGCTGGGGCTGTGGCAGGGGCTTGGGTTCAGTCCGAAGTGCAGTGATCTGAGGATTCTGCAAGAGAAAGCCACACTCAGTCACTTGCTCTTCTTACAGCCGTGTCACATAAGCAACAGTGCAAACGAAATACCCTATCTCAATCCCACCAGCCCAAAATTTGCCTTCATGCAGCAATTACACAGCAGCCTCTTGGCAATGCAGAAACCTGCTTTGCTCAAGGCATTAGTGCAGGGACCCCTTTTGTCTGTGCTAGCTCTACATGACCTACAGGTTGGAAATACACTACCCAAATATTGCAAGACTCTAACTCTTTTTTGGATGACCCAAGACATTTATTTGCAGTCTGAATGGCAACGGTCTGTCTTCCTAAAACATATTTCAGAGTGTAAATAATCATCCATCTCTCTGAACCAGACACAGGCACATTTACAATTTCCCCTTCTCACCCCCATGCAGGTATTCCCTACCAAGGGTACAGTGTTTCGTTCCGCCTTGCTGTTTGAGATGTTCTGGATATGAAAGGACACAATGGTTTCCACCTGTCCCTTCAGCACAGCTTCTGCAGCCCTGCAAAGACAGACAGGCAGATGCACATATCCAGTTGAAACCAAGAATCAATTTTTCTTAACTGGCCTCCTTTCTATCTTTCAGCTGGCAAAAGGGAGAAAGATTTAGCCACACATATTTCACTGTAGATGAGTAGCAAAAGAAAAATGCTTACATCTACAAACTCATCAGCATTCAGGGTTCATGTCTCAGTTTAAGCCATCCTGGCTTCTATCCATTGCATGGATTGCAAAACAATATCCACCAGTATTTGCCAAAAAAAAATATATACCCATACCTCAGAGAATGAATCAATTACTTCTCAGAGCAAAGAAGGTAGGGATATGGTCCACTCCAACCTCTTCAGCCTCCCCAAAACAAGTAATGACTTTTTGCTACTTGATGCAGAAAGTGCCCTTGATAATCTCTTAAAAGATGAGCACAAATGTAATTCCTGCTCCCAGAAGACATTCAAGCAGCTACCTACTTACTTGTTGGCCATCTCAGTAGAAAAGACGTAAACCACTTTGGATGGAGTCTTCTGCCCACTTGCTGGCTCCAAAGTGGCAGTCAGACCATGGGAAGGTGTGGAAGACCGTGGGGCTGAAGCATTTGAAGGAGTCATGGAGTGTGGTGTGTGCTGAGACTCCTGGGATTTCACATGATCAGCAGAATTGCAGTCTGGAAAGGGACAAAGGGGAAAAGCAGGGAATCACTATCATGGGATCTCTTTGCAAATCAATTCTGGAAACTGATCAGAGCTTTTTCTCCTCTGAAATTTTCTGCTTCTTCCTCAAGCACCACTGAAGGCAATTCTTCTGTTACACCACAAGTCTTTCCTCTAAAGCCTTGGTGTACTTCATGCAACACTGGGAGAAAGCTCCTCTTGTGTCCCTTTCCAAGGAAAGTGGCAGTTCCCACAACTGATCTCTTTGAATTCTCTAATGACCACATAAAAAAGCAGGAAAACTACACTTTTATGTAGGAGCAAAGATAAATATGTCTGCCTCAGAAAACACTCCTGCAAAACTACTTTTTCTTTTGTTCAGCCACCTTAGCTAGGTGACATAGCAAATGGACAACTGAGGATGTGGTCTGGTTTTGCACTGCCTCACAGAGGCAATGTTGGAGCCAGGAACAGAAATCCCAGCTCTCTGGCTTGTGTTACCAGTCAGGGTGCTATGGGTTATGTATCTGTGTTGACAAAACAGACCTGCATATTGTTAAAACCCCAGTTACAACAGAACAGTTCCTGGAAGGCCAAAGGCCAGAAGGAGACCAACAGGTTGCATTTGTACTTTTAAATCCTCTGGGGGAGTTTAAGAGTTACAAAGGAACTTTCCCACCAGAGTCAGGTCTGGGCTCTAACCGAGCGTGAACAAGACATTTACCAATGCCAGCTATGACAACCTCTCCTCTTTGCCTGCTTTCAAGACCTTTAGACTTCATTGGCTGGAACTTTGAGAACCCCAGACAAACAAAATGTTTCACTAATACTTCCAGAGCAATTCTCCATCTCACAGAGGATTCAGACTGATAGTGTGCACTTGCACATGAACCCTAGCAAACATACCTTTGATTTCTGGGTCATCATTAGGAGTCCCAGCTTCCCTCTGTTCAAAGGAGTCTGCTGAAATGCTCCTCTCTCTCTTCCCCTTCCCCTTGGCACCATTTCCAGCCCCATTCTTCAGCCCCATACTCCCACCCGGGCCCGGGAGCACTTTGGGGGTGTGACCTCCACTTTTGGGGTCACAGGGAGAGGGCTGGGATTGGCTGGTGGAGCCCCCTTGTTTGCCTTGGTTGGAAAATTTGGAATCCAGCTGAGGGTTGCCAGACGGGGACATCACTGTAGGAGGACGGACCATCACCTCCTGCTTTGATTTGGGGCTACTGGGGAGAGAGGAAAAAAAAAGAAAGAAAAGGAAAAAGTGACAAATCACACCATTGATTCATTCAGCCCTGTAGGAACAGATTAGAGTGAAGCAGAAACAACCACTGTCACCTTTACAAGCTAAGACAATTGCTGACAAATAAAAAATGCCTGCAAGCTTAGAGTCATGCAGGTGCTTTTTTGAACATGCCCTGAAAGGGTTATTATCCAAGATGGAATCTCATTGCTCAAGAAGGCACCAGGGCAAACCACAGACCTGCCAGATCCCAGAAACTGCTGTCACATGAGGACCCACCTCTGGCGCTTCTGTCAATAAAGACAACGGTTTCTATGTGCACAGAGAAGCACCTCACACCAAGACCAGCTCAGAGTAAACAAACAAGGCACTATAAAGTTCCCCTCACCATTCTCCTGGACCCCAAGTACACTGCAGCTCTGATCAGCAGACCCCCCCCAACCCCTCCCTTGCACCTCCCTATCCAGTTCTACAGGGAGCACAAGGAAAACCCAGCATTACTGCAGCATTCGTCATCCACTGGGGCGAGCTGCCAGAGAAACACAAACCTCTGACCGTGAAAACAATTAAACCAGCTACAACCTGCCTCTGAATAAGGAAAGAGAAGGATACCATCTCCAAGCACACTCCTGCAAAATGGGGCACATGAATCCTCCTCAGTTTGCCAAAGGAGACTCGGAGTCTTTCATTCCTCTTCCATCCAGCAAACTGCACCCTAAAAATATTTTGCTCCTCTGGGTTCTACGGGTATTAGGCATCCCTTCCCTCCTCACCCTCCACTGCTATTATATCCTCTGCATTGTGTTTTAGCATCATCACTATCACTTCCAACAGGCAGTGCTTGCTAGCATCCTCACCGTGGGTCTCACACAAGCTGTTCCTTCCTCTGGACAGACATCTGACTCAGAAGCATTCTCTCTGAAATACTGTTAAGCTCCAGATGACCTCTAGGAGTAAATACTCAAACTCAAGAATGCTGTCAATCAGAACCATCCTAAAGTCCCTGGACACTGCTTTGCTTTCCTATTTTTCCCTTTCCAAATTAGTGGAGAAGAAATGCTGCCCAGCTGCACTGGCAGGTGACTGACACAGAGGATCTCAGTGCTCAGTTGATCACTTCTCCAGGCTGTTCAAGCCAATAATATGGAGAAAGCATTTTGTGTGAAAGTACAGAGAGAGACCTTCTGATGCCCAACTATCTCTCAGGAAATAGATAATAAGAAGAGGAGGAAAGGGAAAAAAACCAAGATAGAAACAGCAGGTTTACTCTCCTACAGCCTATCCAGGCACCTGGTGGAAGGGAGGAGAGCACAAAGAACAGAGAATCCACGCCTCATGGGTTTACAGCTTTCAGCTCATCCTGAGCCTTGCAAGCACAGAGACCACCAGCACTGTGCAGCCACTGCTCAGATACTCAGCAGGCTAATGGGAGCACAGAGGGACCAGGAAGCCACACTGCCACAGTCCTTGGGCTAATCCAGCAGCAGGGCACGGTGGCAATGTGCACCAACCCACAGCAGCTGACTGCAGGCTCTTCTCCTTACCTCTGTGTGTTGCCTGACGGGGAGTTCCTCACTTTGGGGTTACTGGAATGCATTGACAGAAATCCTGAGCTCACAGTCTCACACACACGCAGATGGGCTCTCGTCAAGTTCCTCTGGGGAGCGTGCCGCCAGAGGCAGCGTCGAAGCACTTCCTGCCACCCGCTTCTCTCAGTGCTGGCTGCCTGCTTGCCTTTTTTCTCTTTGCTCCTCGCTGCTTTTGCACTGGGCACTTCCCTCCTGCAGCTCCAGCATTCTCTAGATGCGTGCCTCCTGCTGCCCAGGGGAAGTCTCGCATCTCCAGGGCACGCTGCAAACCACCCCACAAGGAGAGAACAGAAAACCAATGAGGAACTTCCCAAGCAGATGTGTCTGGTGTGAAGCAATGCATGGCAATTCTTCCCCCATTCCCAAGAAGACAGAGAAGAAGAGCTTTCAGACAGATGTGAGTTTCAGACCAGAGGCAGCCCTGGCTGGCCATTCAGTTTACAGGCAGTGAGGCCATCTTTCCTTTGTCCAAAACAAATCATTCTGGAGTCAACAAAACAGGGAAGCACCTTGTATCTGAACACTTACATTAAAGACACTTCAAAAGTCAGTAGGAAGCCAAAAGTACAAATCCCCAACATGACTTAGCTATCCAAAATTCCCCTGTGAATGGCCGTAATCTGATATTTCTTAAGAACATAAACTCTGCTTAAATCTTTTGTCTCTTTGGTCCAATATACCCAGACATATGTTCAATGATGTGTGCTAAGGGTTACACAAAGGGAGAAAAATAAAATAAAATTCCTTCCTGACCACCTGTAAGTTACTGCTCTGTGTGATTACTCTGAAAGCATGAGGGGTTAGTCACTCATCATATCTATTAGAAAGGTCAAAAAAGCACTGGAGTAGTACCCAGCTAAATTTGCTCAGTAACACACCGCACATTAATGAGGCTTTAAAAAAAAAAGGCACAAAAAAAAGCAGCTGCTTTTTCAGCTTCTTTCTAAGAAACAATATGCATGACGCAGGCAGTAAGGCACATAAAGCTGTTTCTGGAGGTGGAAACTATTGAACATTACTGTTTACGTGCTTTGGGCTAAATTATTTTGGAACAAATTTCTGTCTTGTTTATGTTTCAACAAAATCTCTCCTGTTCATCTCACCTACTCAGATGCAAATCCACTTAATTTAGAATCTAACCAAGATTTATTGTTAATGTATTAAGCATTGCTAGTTAAATATTATTCAAATGTAAGTATTCTCGATATTCCTTCTCAGCACCAAAGAAGTAGTTTCTTCCCATATATACCAAATGAAACAAAATAAATCTTATTAGGATGGGAGTGTCTTGAATTTTATGAAGAAACTAGTGTTCAAACTGCATTTTAAAACAAAAAATTGGCTAATGTGCTGATGACACCAGAGGATTAAAAGACATGGGCACTTTGTGATCACCTCTGGCCAAGTAAAGTTACCAGCAACTTAAGTATTAAGCACCATGGTTTTTCAGTTCCCCAAATTTGTACAGTTGTGAGGTTGTGCTGTTACACATCTTAGTGACTTTGTGCTGCTCTACTTTAATATGATCCACACTGCAGTAGTTGTGTGAAGTTCTGCATCACCTACAAAAATTCTCCTCTCTACCCCACATCTCCTCAATGAGTCAGAGAAGTCATCCTACTGCCTATTCTCACCTCCACTGTGCTGCATGAACCTATTAATGTGGGGAATGTTGCTGCAGGAAATGTCTCATTTTAAAGGCCTCTTATCAAGCATAATCAGATGAACTTCAGTCTGAGCCACACACTCCAGAGGACTCACACACCTCTCTGGGGCTATTAGCTGGTTATCCCGCTGATTTTGGGAACAATGTTGGAGTTACCCTATCCCTTTTGTTCCTACTATCATGTTGCAATTACAGCTGGTTCTATACAGATACATTAAAGAGGAGACAGAATCTCTTCACACATATCTAAATTGTATCATCTTTGCATGCAAATTTGGCTCCTGTGTCTGTTTTGTTAAATAAAACTGTAACATTATCAACAGCACCCAACTCTGCTTTTCCAAGAGATTGACACATCTGTAAAAGACAGTGGAACTCTGTGAAACTTCTGCACCCTCACTAAAGGTGAAGGTGTGACTGAAAATACAGTGAATTCCAGGTAAAAAAAAATGCGAACAGGAGTAACAGCACAACAGTGTGCAGAGCTTGATGCTTACAGCAGGACATAGATGCCTGCATGATGAACTTAAGTATTCTGCTTGCTTAATCCTCTGCTTTTCCATTTGGATATTTATACATTATGTTACCTTTTATTACAGGATGAGAATTGTCTCAAGGGTCCCAGTCTTGTACAGTGCAATGAGAAAACATGAAGATAAGAATCACAATCACACTGGCTACATGGGATTCCTGACATCACCAAACTTTCAAGTACTTCACCCAGGGGTGGGAGGAGAACCCTCCAATTTTTTAACCTTTTTTATTATTCTATATACACATCTTCCATATACTAGAAGTGATGTGCTGTGCAAGGGAACTGTGTTTTCCAATCTCAGTTTAAATTTATTCTTACCAGAGAGAGCTATAAAGGATACATCAAAATATTCATTGGAGGAACAACAGCAACTCAACTTCCTCAGTTTCTTATTTCTGCACATGGGGAATGTACCATCTTTTATAATGTGAAATGGAATGTCTCATGATTTTTCTCAATGCACTTCTAACACATATATGCCTGGGAATCTAGGGTTCAATAATGGAAAAGCCCTAGAGAAATGTATTTTTGCAGCTGGAGTCTGCCTACCATAGCAAAGCCTGTATCATTGCTTTAAAATTAGAGGTAGGGTCAGTGACAGTAAATGGTCAAACCACTTTTCAAGACATTTTGGAAAGCTACATCCAAGGCTGTATTTTCAAGATGGCTTTAAGGTATGGCAGGCAAAGGCTGCAGAGAAATGGGATGGTTCAGCTGGCTACTCATTCTCACCACATCAGGGAAAGATCTGAATGCAAACTAACCCAAGGAGAACAACAAAAATTTCTATCCAGCTGGATTTTCCCCCTGACCTGGTTGATCATGTAACCGCATCACTATCATTACAAGCTCAGAAGAGGAGGTGAGAACAGGAGAAAATGTAGCCCCACCCCACTTGCTTGCCGCCTACAATTTGGATGGCTTTAAATTAATTCAAACTTTAACTGCATAGACAAAACAGATGGATCTGCATTCGCGGAGATATTTAGATCCTTGTTTTTCCAACAAGTAGCTTACCAAGACCCCTGGTGTCACGACACTGCAGTACTCATCGTGGAGGCCATGAGTTGCAAACCACTTGTCTCACAAAAAACAGTCACCTGGAAAAAGAAGAGAAAAGGTTTCACCAACAAGAACTCACAGCTAAGCTGTACACCCCTTCCATGCATTCAACCACAGAAGCAGAGAAATCAAAAGCTGCTCTGAACCACCAAGGGGAAGCCTCTGCTCAGCTTGGAAAGATTTATCAGCACCCAAGAAGCCACCATCAGACCGGAAGACTCTGAAGATCCACGCTGCCCATGGAGGGGAAATAGGGCAGACCTGCTTTAGCACTCTCAAGTTTAGCCAGCTGGATTCCCATGAGCTCATCTGTGCTTAGAGAAGCTGGCACAAAGCTTGGGCATGTCATCTTCCCTTCTCTGCACCCATCTCTCTTCAAAGGCTCACCTTCCCCTCACAATGTGCCCAGCAACTCCTGCCAAACCCTTGTGCTTCATATGTGCAACCTCCTCCACAGCCAGACAATGTATAAACAGAAACATCAAATATCAGGTAAAGCCAGGCAATCACATCTAGGGGAAAACCAGGCAGGTTTTAGAAGCAGGAAGCACTATCTACTGCTCTGGCAGCTCCTACTTCACATCATTGCACACCCTACAGGAGGAAGGGAATCCAAAGCAAGTTTAAGTGCCTGAACTTTCAGCAATACAGGGAAACGCAGGCTCTGAAGAGCAGCTTACTGCTAAATTTGAGGTTAGCAAAAAAACCAGCAGTGACCTGCCAGCTTCTCCCTCACCCGCTGTGAAAACTGTAGAGGCTGCAAGACAGTATGAATCCAGACAACACTCACACTGTCAGAGCCAGTGTGGTATCTCAGAGCACTCTCAGCTATTTACACAGCATGGACAGCCTTGCAGTTAAAGTACAACTGCAAACTGAAATCACTACCAAAATTCTTCTGTGTAATCCCAATGCATTCTGCTGACCAGATCTCCTGACAGAAACACAGGAGCTGGAGGCTCAACTAGTTATGCATTGTGAAAGCCTGTGCATATTCTCTTCCCTCCAACATTCTCCCACTATTATCTACTGCAGCTTCACCTTAATAATGTAGCAATGTGCTGCCATGTAATCCACTTCACAAAACCAAACTACAAAGCTAGTCCCAAACAATGCAGCTACATTCTCCACCCAGTCCAGCCAAATCAAACAATGAAATCATCAACGTGATAGACCATCCTTATCTAGCCAAGTCACACCTGCAGACAGAAGCTGAAACAAACACCTATCGCAACAAGCTGCTTCATCCAGTAAAACTCACCACAGCAGCACAATCATCCCTGAATCCAATTACCCAGTTATATCTCCTCTCCCCTTTCCCCCACCCCACCCAATGAAACGATACAGGCCAAGCCATGGCAGTGCCAATACTGACACACCTCTACGAGAGCAGGGACAGGAATCACCTTTTCCCTTAAAGAGGAAAGCGTGTGAACACCAGCACACATCAGGATGGAGAGAATCTATCACAAACATTGCTCAGAGCTCTATTCCTTGAAACATTCAATCCCAGCCTTGCAGACCATAGCTCAGGACTGCAAGAGGGGCACCATCGATCTTTTAGGCTACCCAGTTACTGCACTGTAATTCCATTCCCTAGTGTCCCATCTCTGCGGCTCACCTGCACGGTCTTAGCCCTGTCAGCACAAGGCAGTTTGCATCGCAGTGAAGTTAAGGGCAAAAGGCTGACAACATGCACACAAAACAGCTACCACAGAGTAATAAGATGCAAATGCACATCTCAGTTTACCTTTCAGTTAAATATTTTGACCACCCCTGTACTTCCATGAACCAGCCACCATATTACTGCACTGCAAATAGAAGGTTTAAAAAAATTCAAACTAGCTAATTCCTATTTTATGGCCTTAAGCTGAAGAAGCTTGATAGTGACAAGTGGTCAAGTACCTGGAGGTATATAGCATTATGGCTATTCCAGCAGGAACAGCTGCAGTTATCATTGATTCACTTCAGTCTTTTCTCCCTCTATGAGGAGGAGAATGTGGAGAGATGAAATAAAAGCATACCAAGTAGATAAAAGTATCAGACTTGTGGCCTGACTGTGACATGAAGCATTAAAGGCAAGAAACCTTTCTCTGCATACAAGAAAGAGCACACTGCTATTTTCCCCATGGCCTTTCTGAGACTGTCAGTCTGTGCTGGACTGAGGGTGGTGAGAGCTCAAAATCAGCATGGAAAAAGAAAAAAGGCTGAAGACCTGCTGCTGCAGAAAACAAACGAGAACTTTGAATGCAACTGAGCCTGCACCCTGAATTGTATCTGTGACAGTGGAGGGGGTAAGGAAGGAGAGAGAGTGGAATAAGGGATTGCTAAGGGAAGACCAGAAGCTTTAGAAGGAACCAAGAATAGCAGCAGCAGGAGGCATTTGAGCAACCACTGATCCTGACAGCCACCAGGAAGCAAACTTCTGCAAGTGCATCCACCAGTGGATTCCCTGTGTGACCTGGGAGGTGGGGCAAGGCAATGAATCAGCCAACGCGCTCCTTCAGCACATTTTTACTGGGAAGGGCACCTCCAATTTCTCCGACCCTCATTCAACCACATGAGAGGGAGAACAGCTGCACTGGCAAAAGGTGACTCCACTACACCCAAGATCTACCACTGGTGCTCATCACGTGCTGCACTTAGCAGTTTTGTTGAGCATTTGCTTATTTTACACACTTGCAGCTGAGCTGCACATTACTTTTTAATAAGCTGCTGTTTAATAAAGTGCTTGATTACACACCTCATTGATAAGGAGAGCGACTGGCAAACAAGGAGGACACAGGAAGTGTTATTCAAAGCTTTTATTGAGCTGTCCGACTTCCTTAAGATCATGTAAAAGCAAATAGATAAAATTACATGAATATTCTACACCCCATACATCTCCCTATGACACTTGAGGATAGAGGGACACAAGACACTTCAATCCCTTGAAGCAGTCCTAATTTTTAGACAGGGGTCCCTACACAGGGCTATTAAATACACCTTTAAATCTGTCTCTGCCTCCTAGCAAAAGCTGTCCTCCTCATCCTTTCCCAGGAATGGATAAAGCACATGCCTGTCACACTACTAGGATTGAACCCATCATCATTCAAATAGGTCTGTCAAAAATGCAACCTTACCTTCTGCACACCAGCTCTGTACTGGACCCAGGAAAGCAACATCAACCAGTGTAAGCCAATCCAACTCTATCCCTTCCAGCACTTGTGAAGATATAAATAATATTCAGGAGACAACTTTCCTGTTTCATCCCACAAAGTGTCCATGTGCTCACTGGCACTGGCACAAAGGAAGCAGTGCTGACTGATGGCAAAGGCATGCATAGACTTATGCTTATTGAAATACATTTGTGCCCATCTTCTGCCAGGTCCCAATGCCCTTTTTTGTAAACAAGGGCAGAAAATACTTCAGGTACCTTCAGATAGGTAACTTGGATACCTAAGGGTAGGTGGAGATAAGTTGTTCTTATAAGGTGATTAGACAGCAACTCACAGCCAGTCATCCATTTTTAGATGGTCCTAACCTACCCTGAAACAGTATGGACTTTCCTATGTTCATGTCATAACAATAAAAAATGATGCACAAAATTCTCACAGTCTCCCAGAAAATTCCATCTTACCACATCAGAGAAATCACTGCTATTCCAAAGTCTACACAGGATAATCTCTATGTTCACAGTTTTATACCAGAAATTACTCTCAATAAACAGAATAATCAAGAACTTGTAGCAAAATAAGTTTAGGTGACATGAATGTGGGGGCTACACAATCTCCACCAGGCAGCATTGCAACTTCCACAGGGAAAATACCTTCTCCTGTGGTGGTGTGTAAGCATCTCCGTTGAACTCTAAATGAGTGGGTTATTGCCCACAACTAGATCCAGCCTGAAGCCCAGAGCAAGGGGCTGAGCAAAGACAGATTCACCTGAAAGTCGCACCTTGAAGACCAACAGACACAGACAGGGAAAGGGCATGCAAGATTCTATGCCATTACACGGAGAGAAGTTCCCTTGAGTTGCTTCATTTAATGTAAGAATTTAGGACCACAGGATAAGCCTCCTGTAAGAATATTTAATCAGGCCCATGCAAACACAGTACAGTGTGGTCACGCAATGCAGCTCTGCTGAGCCTACCTGTGCCTGCCCATCCACACCTCTCAAATAAGACAGTACAGACACCCTTCCTCCCATACTTCCTCCCAGCCCCTATCACCACAGATGGGGGCCTTTCCCAAAGAACAAATCTCTCCTGAAGTCCATTCAAAACAACAAAGGCCACAGAAAATCCAACCTTTTGCTCTACATCCTTAAAATGCGCAGTGAAGACAATCACTGACAAAGCACAATACCAACTCAAAGGCTCAGAGAATTAAGTGCTTTATGAGTTTCTCATGTCACTATCCCCTTTTCTGAGAAAATGGTATCTCTAGCAACTATTCTCTTCCTTTTGACAAGTACATGGATAACCAACAGTAGCCATGATATAAAGGCGTATAAGTAATCAGTCTTTTTAGGTGCTTTAAAAAAACCATTCCCTAACAGTCTTTTGCAACAGACATGTTGCCCGCTACTCTCACAAGTGTAACTTTCAAGAGTTGTGAATAACACTAACACTTCTTGTCAAACAGACAACTGTATGTCCATTAAACTTTATTTTTAATGTATTTAACACCTCAGTGCATAATTCAGTGGGGATGTATGGCTGTCCTAGACAGCATCTGACTCTGTACAACTCCTTCTCCAAAGCAGTGGAGGAGACAGACACTTATGGACACTGGTGACCAAATTCAAGGTGTACACAGACAAACACTGAGAGCTTTTCAATTTCCCATCTGCTATTATGTAAAAAACACTTGAACTACTTGGTTCACTTGGGACTGGAACAAGCTCTTGGCAGATTCTGACACAGTTCCAGAAATCAGTCTGGGGAAAAAGCCAAAAGAAAAATTCTTTTAAAAACCCCTCAAAGCCTAAGCTACAGCTATCTGCTTCTGAACAGGAACATGATGAGCACTTCCCCTCAGCGCTCCTGCCATTTCAGCTGCAGCAGCAGCAGTGGCACTGGCAGGTGCGGGTTGGCCGGGGTGTCGGGGCTGCCATCGCGCTCCCTGTCACGACACTGCGCTGACCTCAGCTCAGCCTGGCACACTCCAGCGCAGCTGCCAACATCACTTCAGCTCCACCTCTGTTAGCAGGGCTGGGAGCAGCCCATGTACTTTACAAGTGCAGTTTGGAGCTCCCTACGCGGAGCGTTGCTCACCTGAGCAGCAGCTGGGCTGCCATGGAGTGCCAGCTATTGTAAATACTGATAAAGATCAAATGCTCGAGCAATAAGGGATTTTTCAAGAAACATTTTAACAGTATTTCCCTAATATATGACAGGCTTCTGCAGCTTTCCATGTCATGTTAGCAGTTCATAGCCTTAGCATCAGTCAGCATTGTCCAGTGGGCATGCAGGAGTCCAGTGGGTAATGAGAGTTCTCTATGTCCTGCTTTCATAGCTTTGGCTTCTGTCAAAACTTCATTTACTTTTCAGGAGTTAAGAGAAGCCACAGGCAATCTCCTCCCTCTTCCTTCTCTGGGTTTATTTTTTGAAAAATTTAAATAGGGACATCAGCATGAACAACCACTGGTAAAAGACACCTGTGTCAAACTTGCCAGCAGGCCATTCTCTAGAAACTAATCTGCTGAAAGGGGCTGAGGGAAAATATGCTGAAATACTGGACAGGGAGACAGGATGAAGGAGACAGCAGTTTGCTCTTCTACAAGTATTAACACCACACTGCTTAAACAAAAGGTTTGGGAGAAACAAGTCACTAATCAGCTCAGCACAGAAAAAACCCAAGTGCTTTTTTCCTTCCTTTTCGGCATCCCTTCAACAGGCTCCCAGAATGAAAGATAAGAAGCAATCCTCAGGCGTAACTCCTTGGGCTGCAATCTTGTCAGTTTTCATAAGCTAAGTGGGGCTGGGATGGGTCAGTACAGGACAGAGCTCCTCTGAGAAAAACCCAGTGCTACAGCAAGCAGCAATTCCCCACTCTGCTGCAAGGGGACATGACACACGACACCAGCCGGAATTGCTGGGGGCGAGCCATACACCTTCCTTCATGTTAACCTTCACCTTTACAGCTCTCTGCTCTCTCTCCTCCCAAATGAGCACTTTTCCAATGCCCCCCTGAGCATCACTACCTTCCAGCACTGCCTGCCAGACCAGTTTTTGTTCAGTCCTGTCACCACCAGCTCTGCTCCTCTGCATGAACCCTCCTGCTGTTCTCAGGCACCTGGGGAGCTCAACACCACAAATCTGGCATTCCCACGGGAGCAGAGCTGAAGACCTACTACATCCCGGCAGCTTACTGCTGGGAAAAATGTCTGCCAGGGTGTGCTTGTCCCTGGTGCACTGAACCTCTCATTCCTTTGCTTTTAGACCCACATTAGGCATGTGAGAGGCAGCACGACCCTCAGTGACACAGTGCAGTGATTCCATACTGGCTTCCCAGTTATTAAATGCAGGATCCTCCACACAGCAATGACTCTTCTAAGGAGTAAGGCACTTCAAAGAACTCCAGCAAGCAAAAACTGCATGTACACAGTACTCCACGATGCTACATGATTATATCAAAGCTGCTGGGATGAAAAACTGACATTTGATAAATAACATGAGGTCACCTCAAAGATCTCAGAACACTGCATGTAAAAATGTTATTTTGACAAGAAATTAAGCAATTGTATAATCAGGTCTATTATCAAATCTACTGCTTTGACACGATCTTATAGAAGTACGAGGAGCATGCAATTCCAATTGCTGCAGGATCCTCCCTCACTCAACACAAGATGTAGGCATTTAATATTCCTCTAGTTAGCCACGCATGTACAGCACAGCCTAACGCACTTCAAAGTATTTACTGTGTTGTATAAACACAGCGCTATTTTCAAAGCCTCATAACTGTCAAATCAAAGCTGCCTTTCACTAAAGCATTCAGAAGCATTTCTGCTGGATGGTGGCTATTTGCCTGACAGTTTCAACCTTCTATCCCCCAACCACAAGAAGGTTAATTTTTTTTGTATATATGCATATATATATATATAATTATTATTTTCAAGAGGCAGAAGAAAGTATTTTCTTGCTAACGAGCTGTCAAATCATTTTGACCTGAAGTTTTTTTAGTTTTTTTTTCTAATACATACATATAAAATGTGGTGGAAAACTTCCACCATCAGAAGTTCTGAAAAGAGTTTCTGCATACACAGGACTGCCTCAACTGTCCATTGTACCAGCTGTCCCTGTTGAGGCTGTAGCTGCTCACCTTAACACACTATGACTTGGTTTTATATTACACTGCAAATACATTTCTAATCAAACCTCAAACAAATCCAGATTGGTACATAGATAGAACCTTGCCATTTCACAGGCAGTGGAACAGTGATATCAAGACACCTGAAGAAGTCAGTTTAGTAAAATGCAGAAAGCAGAGCGCTGAGCAACCTGAAAAATGGTCTGCACTGCTTGATCTCACCCAGTGTTTTTATCAGTGAACCACTAAAGCAGAATTTTTGTTCAGGTCTTCACAACTCTGTACACATTGCAAAGGTGGCAAAGATAGCTTGACACAACATACACAGGCAGACTCACAGACTTAAAGCAATTTGTAGAGCGTAAGTAACACCGTCGAGTAGATAAATCACAGGGCCGTTAAGAGCCGAGCTCTGTTCCCAAGTCTGCCACCAAATCCAAGCAACCCTGGCTTTAAAAGAGCCCATAGGCCCCAGCCACCCCGCTGATAAGGTAAAACAGATATCTGCACCCTTTGTTCACAAGGCACAGAGGACAACCACAGGCACACGGAGACCATCAGCGACAAGGTGGGTCAGTGATTTAAAGCTCTCTTGCTCTGCTACTATGCAGACAGAGCCTCACCAGAGGAGGAAAACACAGCAGCACTGCTTTCTTTAGAGGCCAAACAGCCATGCAAACAAGACACCCAGCTCAGAGTAACTGCCAGTGCTAGGAGCTGAGCAGGCAGCAAGCTGTGTGGCTATCTGTGCCTGAACAACAACTGCTCTGAACTCAACACAGAAAACAGCAAGCTCTCCCTCGATTCCATATGCAGCTAAATTATTGTGTATATCATCCACTCTTTATGCCATCAACTGTACCACTAAGGAGCACGTAAAACCAGCGTTGTTTTCAAGATTACAGCACCCAATTTCCAGTGAAATCTCAGAGGACATGGCTCCATCTTTCTTTGTTGAAAGAAATCATGTCAGTGGTAAAAGGCACTTTTCCTTTCCTTCGAAAGGATTTCATTGATTCTGCCTAGGCTTTAAAAAACAAACAGGCCAAACACCTTATAGCTCCCCTGTTCATCTCCCTTCCCTATGTCACAAACATCTTCTTGGAGGCCAAACAAGGAAAATCCCACTTCTGCTTTTAAGTCTGTCTGAAAAAAGGGATCTCTCTAAAGAGATAACATTCATTCTTCAGATATAGTTCACTGCAATTTCATAACAGTATTTAAAATAAATTCAATTAGTGTTGTCAAAGTAGATCAAAACCAGAGTGCTCACATTCAACTCTGCAAAAGAATATGTAAGAACAACCCACAGAAGTAGGAATAAAGCAAATGTAAAAAGTTGTGAGGCAGCACTTCACAATAGCCACAGTTTACCAGATTTAAGGATGGTTCACCTGGATCCAACCAGAAGCCTATGGCACATCTCATATGCTGGTTCTCAATCAAGTTTCCAGAGAGATGTGAAAACCCTGCAGCAAACCCAGGCACAACAGGCTACTCCATCTCTCCCTCCCTTTTCCAATATGGAAGCACAACTGCTAGAGCAGAATAAAAAAGAAGGCTTAGACCACAGGCTTAATACCTCTTCCAAAATTTCTACTGCCACTGATTATGATAATTGAATATTCTTCATATTCTTAAAGACATCTGATGCTTTTTAACTCTTGTTGAATTCTTGCTCCTCAGCAAGATTCTCACAGCATGAGTTTCACTGCTTAATTGCAACCATACTAAATAGTCTATCGTCAATTTACAGTACATGTTCTGTATCATCAGAAAGTCTTGAGGCAGCAGAAACTGTTCCATAGCAAAGCCCCAACACTCTTCTGTTGGCCCTGCTTAAAGCTTCTTCAAGAGGGCTTCTCTTTTGATACCTTGCATATACGTTCAGAGATGATTTTTGGCAAAAAGAACAAGGTAAGCTGGAGGAGCTGTTCTCAGGCAAGGGAAGCTGTAACAAACAGGTGTAAAAAACATTTAGCAAGTTTAGCAGACTCTTACCAATGGAGTTAGATGAGCATTCCTTTTGGCAGCACTGCCAGCTTAGAGAACTGCTGGTACCAATATTTACTCCCACCCCTGCACCACACTGTCTGATGTGCCCGTGGCAAACCAGTCTGGCAAACTGATGCAGGCTAAGTATCATCGTTTCTTTGCCAGGCTACTTCTAATCCAGATCAGCTCCCTGATCCGTTCCAGCATCCAGCTGCTCCAAAACATCCAGCAGCACCAGCACACACAGCAGGGTGGTGCAGAGTCAAAACAGATGAGCACCAAGGACTCCTCAAATCCCAGCTCTAGCACTGAAGGAAGAGCTCACAGGAATAGAACAGAGGGCAGCTCGGCCCACAGGTAAGGGTGCAGTCACAAAGCACACCCCTGCTTCTTCAAAAATATAAATCAAAAGTTAACACTGGAACAGTTCACTTGGATTCAGCACATTAAATATCACTTACTGTTGCTAACCAGTGTTTATGAGCCTGCATGTTCTTAAAGGCAACCCTTCAGAAATTTCCCAACAGATCGATTTTTTTTTTGTTCAAGTTCTTCAAGATTATCTGGACTTCCTAATTATAAATAAAGTTCCTGTTCTTCTGGACTTGTATAGTGCCTACTACAAAGGAGGTCAAGCTCCAAAACAATTAAACTTTTAAAACAGTAAAAAAAAAAAACCTAACAGACAAGTAAGGGTACGTAGGGGAAAGCTCTTTTAAATTCAATAGGCAGAGCAGTGCTTGAACAAAAATTCAGCAATGAAATCTCCTTCCGTTCACAAATTGCTCTGAAAAACTGAGTTAACACCTTTATTTTGCCAGCAGGAAGACTACAGGGACTCCAGCAGAGCTTGTAAGCAGGAAATCCAAGCCCACAGCAAAACTTGCTGGGTTAAAGGACTTCATATCTGTGTAAACAGACCACAGACCTTAGGGAGGCACAGAGATTTCTGTGAAGTCCAAGGCCACACAAACGAGTTAGAAGGATTTTATGAAGGCTGCCTGCATTGCCATGAAGAAATTCTGACAAACTTCTACAAAGCAGAAGAGAAAAAGCCCTGCAAGGTAAAGGTAGCACAGCTCACATTTAAGATAAAATTAGTTTGAATACTCACTTGAGTGTAATTGCTTCACAGGATAAAGTTGTTGTTGCTGTTTGGGGTTGGGTTTTTTTTTTCCTATTGAATTTATAAAAGACCAGCAAAATTCCTAAGCCATAGGCACAGTTTGTGAGGCAAGAGAATTGACACAGCATGTCAAGAATTCAGAGGAAAAAACAACATCTAGGAAGAAACACGTAGAAATAGGTATGGGAAGTCAATGTGCTGCAGAGTAGCAAGCCTTTGAATAGCTGGGAAATTTGGATCAAAGGTACTCCATTCTTATCCACATCAAACATATAAACTGCTCAGAAAAGCTGTAGTATATGAATATTTTAGCCTTGTGGCTTACAGTCGCCTCAGTTTCTATATTTGGATATTTGGTGACAAATGCAGTTTGGCTGTGGACTAACCCTAACTGAAAACAATCCAAGCACATGAACTGTAAAGATGAAATGTAAGATGGTGGGGGGGAAGGAGGGGCAAAGCACAGGGAAGAAAGAATCCACACCCTTTGTATCCATAATATCCAAAAGAGACCTACAAAGTTTCTGGTTGTATGATCAGAAACCTATTTATTTTTTTTCACATTAAAATTCAGGTCCTGCCTAGCTTAGAAGATTGTGTTGACCAATAAATAAATTAACTCATCACAAGAGAGAAAAGCAAAATAACTCCCCAAAACAAACAAGGGAAAAAAAAAATAGTGTACAAAAAGATGGTCACAACACTGCTATCATAGTCCAGCTACTCCCTCACAACAGAGCAAATCACAATTTTTCCCAGAACCTCTTTAGACATCTAGGAGCTAAATAATCTGTATTGGGAAAACTACACTGGGAAGTCATAAACAGAACTTTTACTAAACACTGCAAAAATCAAGTGCACAGGCAAAATACATTCCCAAAAGAATTTATCACATTAACCTGACCAAAGATGAGCAGCTGAATGGGAGGGGGACTTACACAAAAACTTGTTTGGGGTGGGGTTTTTTTTTGCTTGGTTTTGTTCACACTTATTTAACGTCAATGATTGATTAACATTTTGGATAAAGGAGGTCTTTGTTAGTGATTCAGCATCTCCACCCCTTCAATTAAGGTGTTAAGAGTTCACACAAGTGCAGTGAGACCCAAGATCCCCAGACCCCTCTCCACAATAAAATCCCGACCCAAAAAAAACAGATTAAAAAAACAAAACAAAACAAAAACGCACTTGCCCCACTGAGAAAATTCCAAAATCCCAAAACTAACATCGTTGCTAACTCCAAGTCAAAAAAAGAAAGATGCCTTTCTTTTGTTGTTTGAGGAGAGGCCAGCAAGGGAGACAGGGAAAGAATATGAGCCCTTGAGCCATTTTTATGCACTGAGTAAGAAAAAAAGGACACATTCATTAAAAATAATCTCTTTGGAGATCACTGTTAAAAGAAAAAAAAAATCCACACCGCGTAACAGAGCCATCATGCCAGCTTGTCCAAAATGGCTATAAAAGCTCGGGAAAACAACCCCTGTAGTTCAGGCAGGAAAGCAGATCCCTGTGCCATGGGATGCAGGCGTGTGCACTCCTGCAAGCACAGCTCCTCTGCCGCAGGATGGACACAAAACCACTCTGTGTGTGTGCCCCGATCAACTTCCCGGTTCCACACCTGTAACATCCCGCTTCAGCCACACTGGCCACGCCACGCCTCAGAGAAAGCAGGAGAGAGGTAAACGAAAAGAAGTGGGGATAAAGCTGTTTAAGTATGTTAATTTTTTCATTTGATTTCATATAATGCCTTGCCTAGCTTTCCAATGGTTGTTATTGTAATATCTCGAGCAATCGCTGATCAAATAATCCAACAAAACAGAAAAAGAAAATCTGCATCACTTTTTTTCCTCATGCTTTTAAAGATTGATACATTTAAGGATCCTTCAGAGCATGCAATGTCTGTGTGGGCTTTTCACAGAGAAACCAAGGACAAAATACTTTCAAGGAAAATAAAAATGTTACTGGAACCCCTAAAAACAGAGAGAGTGTCTCCCCCGCTTCCTCCAACTGTGTTTTGACAGAAAATCATCCAGTCACCAACAAGGAGGCTTAGGGAGACAAACTTGACTTGGCACAGCCCTTTCTTCTCTGCCCAGACCAAGGAGAAGGTGTTATTTTACCAGGTAAGGGCTACAAGACTTGATGTTTCTCTCCCAAAAGTGAGGTTCATGGTTATTTCCAGACCAGCTTCAGAGTCCATGTTAGGTCTGGCACCTGAAGAATAAAAGCATCTTTCACCCTGGTAGGCTTTGAATCACTCCACAACCAGCTCCCATCTGACACTTATTTCATTCTTTCTTTGCTGCATGACAATTTTCTGATTTCTCATGTAGTTTACTATTAAAGCCCTAATCATGTAATCATCCCACCTTAATATTTTACACCCAAATAGCAACCCACCAATGACTGTCACATCAGATTCTTCCCATCTGTCTCCTCATGCTTTGACTACCCTCCCTGAGTAAAATCCACCTTCCACATCCCAAACATTCCATCTTCAGAGGCCTTTTTAGACCCATCAGCTACACAGAGAACCTGGGGACAGGGAGCTGGACAACACAGAAATACAGGGTTCTCTCTCATCCTAGAAGTGGAGCCTTGCTGCCTGCATGCTTCCACCTGTCCCACCATTTCCTTAAGCATTTGGGGTCTCTACTATTCTTTTTTTTTCCTCATCATCTAACCCTTAACCTCATGAAACTTCAGATTTACTCTCTCTTCCCCCTTTGCAGCCTGCCAGAGCACAGACTCCCTCTCATGCATATACGCACAGAGCCTCCCCTCTACCTAGTAGGAATCCTTCCAAATAAACACATTTCCCCTGCCTTGACAGATACTGCTCTTCCCCACAATCCCCATATACAGGATCCCCTCCCACACTTAGTATCCC
>NW_005054338.1:3197246-3198952 GCF_000277835.1 Geospiza fortis | reverse complement strand
CTATCTACACTGCTTCCCAGCTCTGGAGCCCCACAATTTCCCTCATGACCCATGTGCACCACCTCCCTCCCACAGAGAGCACTTCCTACCTCATATTCCTGCACCCAGCGCTACCCCAATCCCACTCCCATATCTCTTTCTTACAATGACTCAAGTCCCAACTCCTCACATGCTTCCCTTCATGTACCACTCTCCCCAGCCAACCTCATACTCATTTCTTCACCCAGCTCTCCACATTTTTTCCTGCAGACGGCCATAGTTCAGTACTTCTGCACCACATCCCTTCCTCAGGCATGTCCCAGGTGATCTAATGTCCCACACATCATCTCCCACCCACTCACTGCGTGTTTCACCTTGTATCCCACTCCCTACATCCCTGTGCCCCAGCCCCTCACTTCAGCCCAACACAGAGTTCACACACACAGCTCCCACCCCACTTTTACACCAGCTTCTTTCTCCTGGGACAATCTTCACTCCCAATCCAACAGCCCCTCCCATCCTATGTCCCAGCCCCTCACTGGGATTGCAATCTCACAACCACCTCTCTAGTGCACCCAACACGCTCCGAAGGCACTTCCACACACCCCGGGGCAGCACAGAGCACCCCAGTGCTGCACCCAGAGCACCCCACAGAGCACAGCCCAGAGCTCCCCACAGAGCACAGTCCAGAGCTCCCCACACACCCCGGGGCAGCCCAGAGCTCCCCACACACCTCGGGGCAGCACAGATCACCGCAGTGCTGCGCCCACAGCCCCACAGAGCACAGCCCAGAGCTCCCCACAGAGCACAGTCCAGAGCTCCCCACACACCCCGGGGCAGCACAGATCACCGCAGTGCTGCACCCACAGCACCCCACAGAGCACAGCCCAGAGCTCCCCACAGAGCGCAGCCCAGAGCTCCCCACACACCCCGGGGCAGCACAGATCACCGCAGTGCTGCACCCACAGCCCCACAGAGCACAGCCCAGAGCTCCCCACACACCCCGGGGCAGCACAGAGCACCCCAGTGCTGCACCCAGAGCACCCCACAGAGCACAGCCCAGAGCTCCCCACACACCTCTCCACACAGCAGAGAGCCCCAGCGCATCCCCCGCACCACCGAGCATCCCACACATCCCTCAGCTCTTGGAGCATCCCATGCACCACACCGCGACCCAGGACAGCCCACACATGCCTCCTCCCAGCACATCCCCTATGGCATCCCATACATTCCTCCATATATCACGGCCCCCGGGGCATCCCCTGCACCGCGACGCCGGGCACAGCATTCCATGTGCCGCTCCACGCAGCACAACCTCCAGGGCTCCCAGTGCACCCCAAAGCACCCCACACATCCCAAGGAGCACGGCTCCCAGAGTATTCCCTATGCCCCCCACACCTCCTTCCATGGAGCACAGCTCCTGGAGCATCCCCTGCTCCCAACACGTCCCTCCATGGAGCACATCCTCCAGGCATCCCCTGCTCCCCACGGAGCACGGCTTCCAGAATATCCCCCATGCCCCACAGACCCCTCCATGGAGCACGGCTCCTGCAGCATCCCCTGCTCCCCACAAATTCCAGGGAGCACAGCTCCCGGAGCATCCCCTGCTCCCCACACATCCCTCCATAGAGCACATCCCCTGCTCCCCACACATCCCTCCATGGATCACAGCCCCCCAGGCACCCCGTGCAACCCCTGGGCTCCCCCGCGCCGCCTCCTTTGGGGCA
>NW_005054338.1:3181409-3196164 GCF_000277835.1 Geospiza fortis | reverse complement strand
TCGTGTAGCGGCCCGGGCCGCTGGCACATGTCCCTGCCTTCCGCACGTTTCTGAGGAACGCGGGATGAGAGCGGGAGGGGGGAATTAGTGGAGGAGAAGCGCGTCTCTCCTCCCCGGGGGCTGAGCACCCCGACTGCCCACCCGCCGAGAGAGCCGAGGGCTTTCTTCTGAGGAGAGAAAGCGCCAGGATAAGCAGCAGCTTGGAACTGAACAGGGAGGGACCAGGCAGTAATGGCAAACAGACACAACCTATCAACTCCTAAAAATGCTCAAGGGCCCCATCCTGGACAAATGCTCCGTGTTTGGGGGATTAGACATCAATGTAGTTTGGTTTCAAACTGGCAGTGAAGAGTTTTGAAGATTTGTAGCAATCCCCCGCCCTTTTCAGTCCGAGACTTACTCTGTGAAAAGACGGCTTTCAACATCCACTAATCCTTCTCCTTCACCTCCACAAAATGTTCTTAAAATGGGCGATCTCGTGGCTGTAAGGAAGAGGTTTCCAAGCCACCGGTGGCACACCGATGCAGCCGAACAGAGAAAGTCAGCGGATCAGTTTTGCTTATCCGCGCTGCCTGAATAACCTGTTTAGCCAATACAACATCAGTGAACAGAAATGCAGTGTCCTCCCTCCCCTTTTATCCTCAAACGACCCATTCTTTGTCCAACTCCCACTTTTAAGTAACTCAAGTCTTTGGAAGAAGACCCTTTTAGCGCAACATTCACGCTGGGCGTTGCTCTTGGCAGATAAAACCATCTCCTCTCTTTGCTCAGCCCTCAATCCCTTTTTCTCTTTTTGTCCCTCTCTTCTCCTCCCCTTGTCCTTGCCCACTTGCAAACACTGTTAAAGAACTCCTGAGCACAGCAACAGTTGCTAATTATCACCTCTTACCCCAGATAGATACTCTTCCTTCAGGAACATACTTCCTAACAGGGGGGTTTCAGTCCCTCCTGGTTTGCAGACCAGAGACTCGAAGCATTTCCCGCTGGACAGACTTCCAGCCCACTGACACCTTTTCTAGACAAGTCCCTGGGGCTACAAGTTCCCAGGATCCACGACCCGAAGGTGGAAATCTGGTCTCTGACAAGTCTTTCCACCCACTGATGCCAGCCCAACCTGCATCTTTCCAGCGATCGCGGCCAGCACCTTGTACAGCTGAAGCGTCGGTGAAACTGGAACCACCACCTTTGCTGCCATCGGTTCCACACTCTCCTCTACATGATGTTTAAACCTTGCCCATTTTTACACCGATGTGGGTCTCTCTTAATGCAACACCTGCAATTCCTCCTGTCCTTCACGCATCCCACCATGGTGCAAGGAAGAGAGAATGTACCTCACAGTGCTTCCCACAGAAGATCCTGTCCCACTCTCACAGACACCAGGAACCCATCGTGGTTTGCTTAAAAGGAAGTTGTTTGCCCTGGGCAGTAGAGGCTGGGATTTTTCTAAGGAGCCTAAGGAAGCCAGGCACCCAACTTCCGTTTTCCAAAGGTACCTTTGAAAATCCTACTCTGTGCCTCAATCCCGAGACATAGAACAGCAGTGATAAAACACAAGGAGTTAGCGAACTGCCTTTTTTGTTCTCCTCCCTCCTCCGACCCAGTACTTCGCTGCCTGGTCCCTTTAGGAGTTAGACCGGGGAAAACGAGCACAAAATGCTACTAGTTTGCAGATGCTGTGGTTCCTCCAACTCCCCTCCCATCCCCCCGACCCCATCCCCCCACATTTCAAACAGTTATAAATGACTGTGCAACTCTGCAGGCAGCGGTCTCAAATAACCACACCAAGCCTCTCCCCTCCAACGGCTTTAAGTCTCTTCCTTCCTCTCTTTGAGGCTCCGGAGAGCAGCGATCAAGGTGCTCTGCTTCACTCTCAAGAGTTAAGTTGCTGCTTCACCCACCACCTTTGGGAATCCACCACAGCAGTGAATTCCCAAGGCTGTCCTTGAAGGGTTTTATCATGGGAACTGACAACAACAGGCTCCAAAATGATCCTAACTGGCTGTAAGTCGGGATTTCAGGTAGCAGAGCCCCAGATGTTGGGACTGTCCCCACCAGCCTCGAGAGCAGCCCCCTGTACTGGGGCCTTGCCCTCCCTTGGCCAAGCTCATAAAAGCTGCCCCAGAGAAAGCAGCTGTCCCGACTCTTTAGAGCACTCCGGCAAATCCAAGAACATCTTGGAAGCATTACAGCTCTCACCACACTGCGTATGCTCTCCTCACAACTCCCTGTCTGCAGCGAGGGCAGGAGATCAGCCCGTCTATTCAAAAGCAGGGCCCTCTTCCATTAGAGCAACCCAAGCCTAAGGAAAGTTGCCACAGGAGCTCTGGTTCTTTGGAGTAGACAGATCAGAGGAGATAGCCCAGCTAGCAAAATACATTTGCATGACACTTTCTGTACATGGTTCAGAGCATGGCACACCCCGATCGTGGCTTTTATTCTCTTCAAGGGCCTGGCCCTGCAAACACTTAATTTTACATGTGTAAGTAGAGTCCCACTGAAGCACAATGGAGCTACTCATGCAAATAACATTGAGAGCATGTAGGGCTGTGGCTCTGTTTCACTGTTCCATCTGCAGCAGACCCAGTTTTAGAGGATCCTGCCATGCTCTCTCAGTTATTGCCGCTCACTTGTGCCAGTTAAACTATTTATGTAGCTACATGCATAGGTGAGCTGTTTAAACGATCCAACTTTTTTTTTTAAAAGCCCTACTAACAAGAACAAAACCTTAACACCAGACCAGCCCTGATGTAGATTTCATCCCCACAAGCAGCTGAACTGGCACAACTGGAGGAGGTGGAAACATCTGAGAAACAGGAACTTTTGAAGATGGGACTGAGGGAAGGTGAAATGGAGACATGGATCCTCAGCGTGTGAAGGCTGGAGACATTACCCTTTTCTGAAGTCACACCCTGCTCCTGACCTTCGACTGTCTGAGTGGAGCCTTCTCCAACCACACACACAATCATTCCAGTGAAACACTTCCACCTCAAATACAACAGCTGATTTTACCTTTTCAATCAATAATGTTTAAAAAAACTTTGCCTCAAGGAAATCTGTCAGCAACAAGGATCGGCCTACAGTGCCTATACCCAGGGTCATGGACAGGCGCTTCTCCTTGCAGGTAAAGGATGTCAACACCATGCACCATGTAGCCAGTACATTGCTGCTTCTGGACGGGAGCCCTTGCTATTAGCTTCGACATGGCACATTTGGGCCATGCAAAGTGTTCCCTACAATTTATATTTTTACTTTAGTTTATGGGCTATTCTATCTCTAGCAACTCTGTGCTGAAATTGCATCACATGTTTCCTGTCTGCCGAGGCAAGATTTCCCTCTTTCAGTGTGATTATAACCTTCCAGCAGGGAAGCTCCACAAACTCCTTAAGAGCTTTGCTCTCTACACTGCTTCCCGACCTGCATTCATGTAGACCTGCACAAAGTGAGTGTAAAACACCATCACTGTTGGAAATTAAGAGCACACACCATTAGGAGGATGTTTTGCTTTGTTTGTTTGCTTTAGGTTTGGCAGTTTTTTGCCCTCTTTTGTGCTCCCGTGTAAATGATCAGAGGAGCTGTGGGACAAGAGAGATCAGTCTCTATGAAACCATTTTCTTACAAGCTTTCAGGTTTACCCTGCTGCATGCTCTAATGAGCCTTCTCGAAAGGAAACAACCCATTTCTGTAAGGAATCCAGGTGATTATGGTTTGCATACCGCCGTGATCTCTCTGCATGGGCACAGGGGAGTTGCCTTCATGAATCTTGCTGCAGGATCAAGTCTAAAGCTGGACAGTGTGAAAGAAATTGGAAAGGACCACAGGGAGGGGTACTTTAACATCTATTGTTAACTTGGAAAAAAAACCTTCTTTCAGAAAATCTTTTATTTATTGTAAATCATTCCTAAAAGATTAGGAAATCAGGCCTGGGGGAGGGGGAGAGATTGTTGTGGCTTTCTTTCTTTCTTGTTCAGTTTCCTTTAGTATTAGACATTAACCCGAGTCAGTCTCCTCAGTTTTGCTGAGCCTCTATCCTGCAAACCACCAGAGAATATTTTTAACATACTTTGTGTGAACAGTCCCTCTGCATCCCATCGTGGGTGGGACTTCACAGCCTCCCAGAGGAGAGAAATGCCTCTCTACTCACACCAATGTCAATTTCCACAGACAGTCACACACATCCCCCCAAAACACACACATATGCAAACCCCACTTCTGTCTCCACTACTGGTGAAAAAACTACCCGTAAGTCACCTACAGCAATGACTCTCTCCAGCTGGCTGCACAGGGCATGGAGCTGTGCTGGGACTGGCTGATGGATCTGACCAGCACTGGCTGCACATCACCCCAAGGCAACAGTGTGCAGATGATGGCAAATTCACCTGGGCAAGAAAGGCCCTGCTCTTGCTTTCCTGTCTGCACTGAAAAAAGAGAAACAGTTGATGTCGTGTTTTCCTGTTCACACGAGCACCCAAACAATCTGAGCCGTAATCGGGTTTGGGCTGGAACATGGGACTGTGCCTGTGGTTAAAATATTCTTCTGGACATCCACAGAGACTTATAGTTGATCTGCCCACTTGAAGACATTATCTCCCATCAAAAACTCTGCTGCGATGAACAAATCCCATGTATTAAAATACTCCAGTTGCAGGATGCTCTTGCCCTATTTAGAAAGTCTTTTCTCAAGTCAATAAGCAGGTATGAGGCAAGTATCATGCAGCCATAGAGATAAATGCTTAGCTCTATCTCCTATGATTAAAAAAAAATACAGGGAAAAGAAAAAGAGGGAGAGAACAGATACTGATTCAGAAGGGAAATCAGGTAAACAGAATCTGGGGAAGCATATGCTCATGCAACACATGAAAAATATGAATTCATACCAAACAAAGGTGGGAAATTTTGGCACAGAGAAGACTTCAGAACCAATGATTGCACAGGAATACTGCTTCCACCACACGGTCCCCATTTACAGGGAACTGCTAACAAACACTGAGTGCTGCCAGGAGAATTTGTCTTTGGAATTGCCTGACCCTTGAGCCTTTCAAGATTCTCAGCCATGTCTTTACACTCCCTTTGTATATGTATGGCCATCTTTGACATCAATGAGTACAGACATGGCAGCAGCTCACAAAATTGCCAAACTCACCTCCTGCTTCCTTTCAGCCACCTGCTGAGCCTGGTACAAGCCACCAAGGCCCCTTACAGAGCCACACAGCCACATTCTCTGTGCTGCCTGCCCACAGCGCCAGGGCATGCATGTGCACCTCCATGGCGTAAAACCCAGCAAACAAAATTTCATTCCCAAAGCAACATTTCTGAGAAAGCCATGACCAGATGAAGAAAGCACCTCTCATTAGAAGCATCCTTCTCACAGGATAAATAGGACGCTAAGTCTGCCCTCAGACAGACAGAAGAAGTCATCTGTCGCCAACACATACAACAGCCTCCTGACATAACAGGCTTTTTGTGCCTTCCAGAACTGCTCCTCCAGCATCCAGCTGCTCAGGGTACCCGCCTGCTGCACAACAGGCCAGCAACACGGACAGATTGCACTCATGCTGCCCTTACAGGCACCACGGACTTGTTTGAGGGTGCCTCAATTTCGCTCATGTCTCTCCTTCAAGGCTACAAAAAAATAAAAACAACTTCAGCATGAATTCCCCTCTAGACTGTGCACAAAGAAACCAAGCCCCCACTGTACCACAGACTGGCCCACTAAAGCGAATGGTTAAATTCTTGCTATGAAAAAGTAGGCGTTGTTGTCTGTTTTGCGAGGCAGAAATCAATATTCCCGCCTCCTCTCCTTCTGCTATTTCACCTTGAGATACTCATGCTCAGTTAGATGAGATCTGAGTCTTACTCACTGTTACTGCAACTTTTCTCTCTCCAGCATTTCACAGGGTCACGGGTGTTCTTGGAGTCCTAACCTGCCTGTAATTTGCCACTCAGCTCCCTAAACTGATCACCACTGGTGACTGAAGTAGTGACTGATTTTCCTTCCAAATCACACCACTGCAGCCATTTCTAACTATTTATCTACACCCTCTATCTTCGTCATTTTCCTCCCTGTGTCCTCCAATAACAACCCTCTTTCTGCCACAGCCTCTCTCTTCTCCGGACCCCTATAATTCACTCCCTGGTGCTAGTCTCTCCCGTACTGTGGCCATCTTGTAGAAATTATGTTTTATTGTGAAATGCCCCTTCTGCTCTCACTCTCCCTCTAATCTAACACTGGGGGGTAGCTTGGTTAAGTCTATAAATTTGGGGAGCAGGGGGCTGGGCAAGGGGGGAAGGAGCTGGGTGACTGATGCTCAGCCCAGGCAAGCCTGCAGCAATGCTGGCTGGGCAGAGACAGGCAGGGGAGGATAAGCCAGTACCGTACCTCAACAGCTGCTCCTTCAACCAGGTTTCCCTGCAGCAGTTCAGATCCAGGGCCTGGACCGATTCCCACAGATCAGGTAGCAATAATGCCAGGCTGACTGGGCTGTTCTGATGAGCCCTCTTGGATGCAGCTCTGCCTACAATCATGCCTGCCTCTGCCACCTAAGGATTAGACAACTGCAATATGGTCTGTTTGGCACCATGCTTTAAATCCATTCATAAACTGAAGGCAGTGCAGAATTCAGCGCTCAGTTAGATAAGCCATGTCTCTCACCCACGATCATTCTCACATTTGTGCTCCATTTTAATGCCATCTGACCACTGGCTCCCAGACAGATTTTAACATGTTCCTGTTGACCTCTAATGCCTCGCAATGCAGAACCCTCCCCAGCAGACATATCACCTCATATATTTCCTAGAAGCTGAAAAGATACCAGGTAATCTAGCACAGGTACCTAGGAGAGTAGAGTTGAGGGTTGTTCAGTCTTTAGTTTGCCATTGTTTGCTGGTGACAGTCTGATGAAATTGCTTGAGTTATAATGAAGACAGTTTTCATTATCTGTCATTTAAAAATGTCAAGGGAGCTTAGACTGAATGGATAGGTGCAACCTGTTGTTTCAAACAGCTTTTGATGAAAGAAATACATTTCAAAAGTACCAGCCACAGATTTTCAGGTGTTGTACCAAAATTACATAAAACAGAGAGATGCCTCCAAAGAAAACACGCAGATTTCCCCCCTTGCTCTTTAGATTAGACATTGGCTTATCATCAGTATGATGCTGACTTTCTCCTGCAGTAATCATCAGCTTTCAGATCTGCAAAGTCTTAGATGATAGAGGACAACACCAACAAACCCAGGACTCTTCATTATTAGAGGGCACTCGAGAGTTTTGGCTTAGCTATATAAATGCTTCGCTCTTGTTCTTTTCCATTTTTACTTATGCACTTTTATGGTGCAAACTGTGGACCACTTTAGCAACAGATGTCACGACTGGACATACTTCTGCCCAAACATTTTGCCAGTCCCTCTCCACTAGTGGTGCTGGCCTCTCACAGCTGAACTGCAATAACAGACTGCATGAATGTTCCCAGTCCATCTGAGCACAAAATCTGCCAGCTTATTTTAAATCATACCGGGCTATTCCCCAGCAGGAATACATCTGCTGACAATACCTGCCTTGCAGGTCCTCAGAGACACCTAGGACAGCATGCTTCTTTCCATCTATACCCTTTTATTTCAGAGCATCCATTTAACAAGTCAGCTGGTGCTGCACAAGGGACCAGCCTTGGTAATGGAACTCTGATGGGACACTCCCTGTGCCTTGACTTGTTTACAACATGGGCTGTTCCTACACACAACCTGCATCTTTTTGCCTGCCTTTTTGTCTGTCAAACCAAGACAAAATTGATGTCAGCAGTCCATCCAGCATGCAAGAAATGCAGGTAATATGGTGTGCACTGTCCTTAGAAATCACTTGTATTTTTGGTAATTGTTTTTATTTGAGTATCCAGCATCAAAGAGTGTAGCAAGAATCTCCTGTAAATATTTAAATGCTGAAGCACAGATACCTTCCACTTTAGAATCCGATAACAGATTGCTGCTGCTCTGTCCAGTGACACAACTTCACCCTGCCTGGATCCCATGCAAGTCAGCAGGCTTCCTCTTCCAAGTCCTTATTTCCCCCATGTGCAGAGACTGAAGTGTCCCCTGGGTGCTCCTGCTCTTGGTGGTGTATATGATGTTCAAAACTAGGATGATAATGAGGAAGGAGAGAAGAACTGAGCCTTAGGATGGTGGCTTCTGAAAGTCACAGATGTGAGGAAGAAATAAGAGTTGTTCTGAGACCTGATCACTCCAATGTCTTGTTTCCATTAGGACAATGTTTCCCAGGCATTTACTTGAGTCATCCTTACAAAGCATCTTCCAAAGAAAAGGGTTTATGTTCCTGGCAACATGTTCCAAAAAACCATGTCCCCAGCTCCCTGCTGCCATAAGCAAGCACAACTCCAGTGATTTCAATAAAGCTGCACTTTCTGTGGCCCTAAGGCTATAACACTACAGTAAACAAAGCCAAATTCCATAAGCCAGATGCTTTAAGGTCTGAATCCAAGTCTTCAACATCTTACAGACATGATCCACCAAAAGATGGCTGAACCCACACCATCAGCTGGCTGTCACTGAGATGTTTCAGCCACCAGCAGAACATAGGCCCCAGGGCCTCATCCTGGGACACAGAAATGGCTGGTGGACACCAGTACGCTCCTTGAAAGGGCGGGGGTACCTCACTCCTCTAGGATCTGTGCTGGGCCAGCACTCTCAGCCTTCCTCCTGAGTCCTCTGCCCTCTCCAAAAAGAAATCCCTGATCCCCACTCTAGTGGCCACAAGGATGAGTTTGAGAAATGAAATGCTAACATCAAAACCAAACGACCTTACAATATCAGCTGCTTACCACTCCTGTCTCTTCAGCTCCCTATCGTACAGCTCGTTTTCCCTTTACATCTAAAACATCCCAACAAACACCGCTCAGTCCAAGGAAGGGCCAGCTCGAGGCTGGTGCCAGATTAGGTGTGGGATCCATTGGCACATGGATCTCACATCCATGTCAAAAGCAGACCCATGGCTCAGTTAGATGACAGTGCACGTCCTGGAGTAATAAGGATGTGATGCAGGATAGTTGTGCAGGAGTGAGTGAACACAGCAAATGAATGGTCTTTCCAGCTTCAGAAGTGGTCCCTGAAGAGCAGCATTAAGGGACTCTGGCTTGATAGTATAGTCTGGGGAATATACTGCACAGAGCTCCAGTGAGTAATGCTGAAAATCCATAGGCAAAGGAAATGTTTTAAAACAGAGGAGGAAAATCTACTTGAAATCAATACTGTGAAGGTCTCTAAAAGGAAACACTCTGCAAAAAAGGACACATTTGCCACATATAAATCTTTAATGATATCTTGTAGTTTTAAAAAAGCATTAAAAACCCAAACAAACAAACAAACAAACAAAGAAATCCCAGTTGCTATAATACACCTGAGAGAGCAAACATCCTCACATGGCAAAATATGATTTTCACACCTGGTAAATTAAATAACTCTGCTGCATCCCAAGGCCAGGGATAGGGTCTAAGGTGAGCTGTTAATGGAAGGTTAGAGACCACAAAACGGCCCTTCAAGGAGCACCTTTCAGATGCTCTTTTCATGTACAGCAGCGCACAGTAATCAGAAGGCAGTGGCACCACACACTGAAGTCACTGCCACTGACAGTGGCTCTAACTGTGCAGTCACCAGTTGATAGCTGGGATTAAGAGAGCCAGCTCACGTGCCCATGCTCCTCTGACTCAGGAGAAGGCTCATGCTCTTGTAAGAGCAATCCTGTATTCTTTCATCTCCCTCCTGGCATGCCTTCTGCAGCACACCAGGGTTAACCACTCACCCTCTTCTCTCAGATGAAGAGTGAAGCTGCAGAGCTGAGACAACAAGCTTTGCAACCGCATACAGCTAAAGCCTCCACACCACTAAAAGAAAAGCAAGCACAGAAAATCAAGGAAAATCCTGATCACAGGCCATGCTGATAGGAACCCAATGACATTCAGAATCTGTCCTGTATCAGCATGCTAGACTGCTGGATCCAGGCAGGATGGAGACACAATTTGCCAATCATTCAGGAACATGAGAGAAGTGAGGCCTGTGGGGAGCCAACAAGCCCCAGAGGTACATACAGATATTTACAACAAAAAATCCAAGTGGAATCAGCAAGAGGAAGAAGCGCAGAGAAAAACACTACATGAACTAGGACCAACCAAGACACATGGCCTAACAAGACGCTTTAGAATATCTGGCTCCATAAATTAGACTGTGATTCCCAGATCTTTAGCTCCCAGCTCCTGCTGATTTCTGAGTATAAAGGGGATGTTTGTCACTCCCAAGATCAGACGCCAGCTCGAATGCCTTTCAAGAAGTACACAGATGAGCATGTTCCTAGGGAAGAACGAGCTACAGCTAAGCCTTCAAACGAGCACAAGGAGAACCTCCTGCCCACAGACAGGAAAGTGGTAACCTCCTTCACTTCCTTTGTGGCTTTAACCTAAACCACAACTCCTCCCTTTGGGTTAGAAGTCTCTTCCACTCATTCAGATGTTTGTCAGCTTGTCTCTCTAATACCCAGCATTCGTCACTGCCACATAGGGAAAAAAAACCCAGCTCTCTTCTTTTTTTCTCTCTCCCACACCCCTTTTACAGTTTCTTCCCCCTAAACAAGAATGGCTTCAATGCATGGGAAAGCAAGTCTAAACTACAGCTCTTCAGGCACAGGCACAGAAATTAGCAATTGCAACATGAGGGGGCAGGAAGAAAGGAGACGTTGGCATACAGGCTACACCAACATTTGGGAATGCTGGCAGTGAAGAAACATTGCTGCCAGCAGGAAGAGTGATGCCAAAATAACTCACAGGGCTTTTCCATGAGTGCAAGCACTCGTTCCCAGCCCAGGGTGCAACATCCCTCCTGCTACCCAGGAGAGCTTCAGAGCATGGATGAGGCGCTGGAAGCAAAGGTCAGAGAGGGATGAATACAGGGAAGAGCTGTGGTGTCACTGGGGAGGCCCTCTCTTTGTCCATGCATAGGGAGGTGAGAAGAAGAAGCCCCACAATCCCCAGTGTGGGGCAGGGGAGGCTGCAGCTCCCCCTCGGAGATCCCAGCATCTGCTGAATCGACATGACAAATAGCGGCTCCCACCCAAAACACCCCCGGTCCAGAGGCTTAACCTTATGATATCCAGGTGATGCCGCGGTTTTTAGAGACAGCTGAGCCTTGTGAAAGATTTGAGCAGTTTTTGGAGCAGGCATTTTTTGCTACGTGCCTTTACCAGGTAGTTAGAGAAGTATTCAGTGGGAAACCTCTCCCACAGCTCCCATTGCAACACACAACCGGGCAGGCACACACGGTGCTGGGTGATGCAGTCACTCCCTTGCCACCTGCCACTCCCAGGACAGTTCAGGACTATGTGGTGAGAAAGAACAAGCTTTTTATCCCTTCCAGATTTTCAGAAATTTCAAATAACTGTTCTACATCTGGTTAAAAAAAAAAAAAAAAACCAAAACCGAAAAAGTAGTTTTCAAAATTTCTACCTAGAAACTGACTAAATGAATTAAATGCAAGGTTTCATTTTACCTTCTTGAAATGTTTCATTTTGACAGCTTTAAAATTTTTCTCCATTTTTTTTTTCCAAGATGAAACACAAAACTGGAGTCAACTTTTCCTGAAAATAGCAACAATTCTGGCAAATCAGCAATTTTCTAAGAAAAATTATCTCTGGAGAAAAATCCCAGCGAAACCTAGTTCTGTTATTTCCTCCCAACACCACACAAGAACATGCCTCCATGGTGTAATTCTCCCTTAAGTTTCATAGCAACTCTGATTCAGACATATTGCACACACAGATATTAGAATATGCCTTTGACATCACCAGCACAATGCAAAACAGTGTATATACAATATGGCCAAGCAACGCTGCTATGGAAACCCTTGCTTTGAATTCCCGTGCATGGGGTGCTTAAATTCTTATCCCTAATATTGCTTTAACAGAATTCTGTGTACTTTATTTGCTCAAGTCATCTCCTTCCTTCTGGGAGGACTCTCCCTCCTGGAAAAGAAAGATGTTTTTGTGGGTGAAGCAGGAGGTGATGAGACCTGCACTGCATTCCTGGTGCTGCCACACACACCAGCTCCATGAGCTGCAGCAAGAGAAGTAACTGATCTGTGCCTCAGTTTCTGCAGCTGTAGAACGGAAACAAAATGACGTGTTACTTCGGATGTGACTCGAATGTGCTTAGAAATCCTTTGTGACAGCCAGAGGATACATGCATTCCTATTTGTTACTTTCTGTAGGCGAGGAGTTACTGTCCTCTACAGACCTATGCTGATGATCTCTCTATGTTGGAGAACCAAATCAGGAAGTACAGTCGCCCACTCATGTAGCGAACAGATAAGTAATAAAGCAGCACACTTGCCAACTCCTAAGGAGGTGGTTTCTTAAAAAGACATAGGAAGCTTTCGTGTTTTGATGCTGACTAATTTCAGAAAGTTCCCATTATCACTCTCTTCATTTTAAACTTCTTCAAAAAACATGTTTACCTGATATTCTGAAGGGTCCTCTGCTAGGGAAGATCAGACCAGCCAGACTGAAGGTAGCACTGCTGGAAGAGGACTCTTTGTCCATCTCCTCCAGTTGCCAAGAGCTCCTGGTGGCCTTAGCAGTACCTTCCAGGTCCCACCTCGACAAGGAGAGGACACTGCAGCCAGCAGTGGCCATCTGAAACTGTGCCAGCTGCATCCTGGGACGTATGGCACCACCTCCCACAAAATCTGAGCAGAATGTGCAACCTAATAGCCATCACCCAGCAGCCAAACTCACCCCTGCAATCCAGTGATCGCAAATGCAGATTAACTCACTTGCATTTGTCTGATGGTGTAATTGCCAGACTGCACATTCAAATGAGTATTTGTTTAACTGTGTGATACACAGATAGAGCTGATACACTTGAGGCCAAATTTACCCCTGTTGTAATTTCCCTAACTCCAGTAGCAATTACTCAAAGGACTAATTTGGCCCACAGTGTTTCCTAGTACATGTGATTCATCATTTCTTTCCTATAACAAAGAATAATACACTGTTTCAATCAGCGGTGATGTCCTGGCCTCCTTGAGGCTGCCGGACTCCCTGCTTAATCAGACATAAAACAAATCACTTGCAGAGGCAGAGGCGTACAAGCATGCTTTAATTACAATATTGTAACACCAATTAGAGATCTATCTAATCGAGGACTCAGTACTTCCTACTCGAGTATTACTCCCATGTTGGGATAATTACTGCTAATTAAGCTTAGAACTAATTAGGCCAAATGATCTCATTTATACCAACATAGATGACTTCTAGGAGCTCACACACGCACAAAAAAAAGTCCAAGGGTGATTTTATCATTCCTGGACCCATCAGCACTTCACTTTCAAAATGGACTGTCCTTTCCCAATGGATAATCCCTGCTAGAACTTAAATCTCAGATCTCAGATGAACACACATTCTCCCAAGGTGGAGAAACACTCTGAAGGCATTTCAGCTGGTTGGCCCAAGTCACCCTCTATTCTAAACAACACAGTGGATTAACAGAATCGTGTCCCATCATGGCCTGGTTAATTCCAAACCCCCAGGCCACTACCACAGAGTTATTGTTACAGTCCTCAGTGCACTCAGCACTACCCACACCCCCAGGATAGCTGCACACAGCAAGGAGGTTTGCTGTAGGGTGTAGTGCAGTGTTAAGACAATAACTGAAAAATAAAACCCAAAACAACTCTTCAACATGCCAACAGTCACAGGTACCTGTTGAATGATTTGCATCAATCCTAGTTAAAAATAAATAAAATACCATTCAGTAATGGTAGCTCAGCTGGGCTGTACATGATGGCGGAGGGCAGGAGCTGGCTCTGGCTAATGGATGTACTGTTGGTGCTACAGGACTTCCCATGTTCACAGCCTGACTGTATCCAACAAAGTAGGCTTCAGACTGCAGTCAGAAAAATAAAGGACAGCCCGTGAAGCTGTTTATGTTGCAGTTTCTCCTCCTCCCCTCCAGCCCCAAAATTCTGCACCAGCTCAGCATTGGATTCTCAGGTTGAAGTGTCACCAAGGCAACTTCCATTTAGACCTGCTCCTGGCTCATGGAAACAAGTCACAAGAAGTAAGGAGGGTGTTCCCCGCCCAATGGCTGAACGTGGTGGGGTAAAACAAACCTTAAAAATAAAACCCTTTTTTGTCTGGGTATTTTGGTAACTATGAGTTAGCTTCTCACCCAAAGACAGTTTGCACCAATGGCATGATTTCCTCCTCCAGTATCGGCTGATTTCACATTCATGGCTGAGTGTAAGAAGAATGCCACCTACCAGAACAGCAGTCCCACCTCTCTAAGTGACCAGACATCTTGCAAATGAAAGGAAGGACCAGTATCCAAGGACTGGCTGGGGGCACCCATCCTGGCACCCATCTGTCTGCACTATGAACTTCACAAACCTACCTTGTCTCCTGTCCCTGGGTACCTCAACACCTCTGCTTTGCCTGTTGCATCTGCAGAGGCTGCAAACCAGCAGGTCTGTGTTCACAGACACTACAGGTAACTCAGGAAGGGTTCAGTTACAGTCACTGCAAATCCATTCTTCCAACTCCTGCCTCAAAATCAAGCCTTAAAGGATCCACTTCAAGGTGCAGCATTGCTTCCTCCTCACTTCTGGCTTTCTCTCACCAGCTGCCTTTATTACTCCTAAAGCTTCCTCCTAAACACATAATTTTCTCACGCCTTCTTGTACCTCAGGCTGGAATCCTGAAGCTGCTGA
>NW_005054338.1:3179246-3181135 GCF_000277835.1 Geospiza fortis | reverse complement strand
CCTACACCAACCTGACCTGGTTACAATACCTCCTGGAACTGATCCTCCAGCTGTCTGTGAAATTTCTGTAGAAGTGCCACTTCTTTATGCAGTACCATTAGCAGAAGTCTAATAAATAATGCACAGGAATAACACAATCCCCAATAAACAATGTACTGCTTCTTCTCCTATTTTCTTAAGTGAGCAACATGGATCCTAAATCTGATCTCCCCCTCCAGTTGTTACCCAATCCTCATCTCAGCCACCAAACTCTCTCCTCCCTCCCCTAGCAAGCCTGTCATTCCTTTCTTCCCAGCTGCCAGAGGCTTCGCTGCTGCCTCCTCCAGCCCAAACACACTGGCAGACATGAATGCAAGCGTCCACACAACACAAATGCAAACATCCAGGCACGTCTCAGGTTGCATGCTGAAAATGCACGTTTCCATACGCTGCAGTAGCTGAATATCATCTTTATCTGGGTATCTGCTGGAACCCCTGAAGGAAGAGGTGAGTTGGAGGAGATCTTCTAATGAAAACAAAATCACTGAACCCGAAGTCTGGGCAAGACAGTGCTAGATATATGATCAGGGCAGTCTTCAGCAGAAGCACACATTGGGCCCAGGGGGCCTCTGAATGGCTTCTTTAGCGTTAAAAGGGAGGAATTCAGGAGCTTTAGATCAGAAGTACATCCCAGACGGGCATTAGACTCTAATAAATAAGGTGCTTTACACTGACTGAGTGCCAGAAACCTCCCAACATCCTCCCCACGGTCTGCATACAGGCATCTCTACAGTTACTGGTGGTTTGGATGGCAGACACCAAGCAAACAATCTCCCCATGTCACAGAGGAGGGAAGGGAAGCAACATCCAGCTGAAGGAACATCAAGCCACAGCCATGACAGAAAGCACCATGAATTTGGTGCTAGGTGCCTGTTTGTAGGCACAAAAAGCCTGTTTTCCAGCTCTAATTGGGGATTGGAGTACATCCTTCAGGACAGGCGCTGTCTCTTTCCAAGGTCTGGACAGCACACTGCACAATGGGACTCCAGCCCCACATCAGCACTACAGCATGCAGTGTACAAATATTTACTGTCACCAGCAGCCTGCAGAGAGAGGCTGTCTCAGATGGACCTCCCCAGGGGCATCTGCAGAGATGATGGAAGTCTGAGTCAGTGACCTAAGACCCAGACCTGGGGAGCTCACTGCACGTAACAGTTCAGCATGTCCTCCTTCTAGACAGGTTCCCTTTTTTTTTTTTTTCCAAACGCTCACTGATTTGGAGGTTTTAGCACTTTTTTTTCTGAGCAAATCCCATCATCTTATCCAGGGTCTGCATACATGCAGAGTTGGTAGCCAGCCCTGCATGGCCCTAAATGGTCAACCCTATATTTGAAAACAAGAGGCAAAAAGCACAAAGAAACACACACAGGCAAGAAATAAAGAAATTCTCATTCTCCCAGCACACTAGCCATGGGAAAACATGCAGGGTCCCAGCAGCAAGATGGCAGGAGTGTGGGGATGTTGGCCCTGTCCCCTGACATCCTGAATATCTGGACTGGTTCCAGCTCCTCTTACAAAAGGAAAGCAAAGGGGCTGCTGCTTACTGCAGGCAGCTACCAGGTTCATAACCTCAGCCCTCCCAGGAGCTCAGGATCTCGTTGAGTAAGGCAGGGACACATACCTAAGTCTGAGGTTTAGAAACAAGATGTATTTATTTGTTATTATTTTCACTTATCTGAGTGCAGTAAAGGTCAGAACACTTATCTTCTGGGGTTGGTTCCTGCTCCCACTCATGTGGTTCAAAACCAATTGAATGATTTTCTGCATACTTCTCAGGCAGGAAAAAAAAAATCCAGGGGGAATGAAACCTGATACAGGGCATTTTCTAAAGAGGATCTGTGGGAAACAAG
>NW_005054338.1:3173558-3179236 GCF_000277835.1 Geospiza fortis | reverse complement strand
ACCTCCTCCCCAGCCTCTGTTACACACAATGAAACATGAATAAAGATGACTGAGGAGGCCACAGCTTTTTACCTATATTTTAGCCTCAGCTGATATCAAGGACTGGAGTGCACAGTATCACCTACGTGATACTCCCAGAGCTGCATTTTGGGTGACAAGATTCAAGGACATAGCTGCATATCCTGTGCCCTGTGCACCGGCTGCTCCATAATCTCCAAGATTAATTTATGCAAAACATGGGAAGATGTGCTTTTTCCTTTTGCAGTGAATGACTTCATTAACCTTTCAGGAGCTTGCCAGTAGTGAAGTAGAAGCAATGGGAAAATCACACTTCTGGGAAAAGGGGACTTCTGCCGTGTAGCTAAGAGCACATACCTGGGAGAGGCCAGAGACCAGCAAATGATGGAGCCTGGCTTAGGAATCTGCCTCCCTGCTCTGCTCTCCCTCACACCCTCCAGTCTGTGCCCTGCTCTTGCAATGGTCTTCCTCCCCTGGCTTCTGACAGCTCAGGGCATGACCACGGAGACAAGGAAGCCAGATGGGAAGGCAAATGAGGCAGAGGGTTTTAGACACAGTCTGGAGAGAGACCTAGCCCAGAGGCAGAGCAGGAGGGAAAAAGCAGGTAAAACAGGTGAAGCAGGTATGGAGAGGGAGAAAAACTGCTGTGGGAAAAACGGGAAAAGGTGCACAGCACCTCACATGAGGTACAAGGGAGATCATCCAGCATGCTAAGGAAGAGTTGAGTGTTGCTGAGACAGAAGGGAGAAATCAGGAACTGTCTGGTCAGGGGAACTGAGGCTCATGACTTTACTGAGTCTGGGACTGAGTGACACCTGGCAGGGGGAAATGTGCTACCCAGGAGTAGAGCTAAACTCCACTGGAGGCCAAAAAGTCACCATGCCCTGCTCTGCAGGACACTGGATGAAGTTCAGCACGCGGCCATCTCCTTGACCTCTTGGTGCCTTGCTGTCAGGAACACCTCGAGCCCTGATTTGGCTGTCTCTCCCATCAGCCTAGATGCAGCCACCTCTCCCTGCCCAGAGAAAGGGACTTCTCCATGACATATGTCCCCTATGTGGGAAGAAAACAGAGTCCATGAGGGGATATAAAGAACCCACCATTTTTTAATTGCTGCCGCTGGGCTTGATCCTTGCAGCCAAAATCCTGTCCCAGCAGAGAGGTGGTTAAATACACCACAACCACCCTGGCTGACTTGGAGGAAACTCTATCCCACCTCAGATAGTGGGATCGCCTCCTCCTGGGATCAGGTGGCTCTCTCAGGCAGATGGGAGAGGGGTTCTCCCTAAGGCAGTGACCCTGTTGTTCCTGTCCTGTTACAACAGCAGGACACTAAGCACAGGTCTCCCAGGAACACGGCACAGTTGTCTTGACCTGCTGGGCACTGGCTTGTGGGCTCAATGCAACTCTCCATCAGGATGCACAGGGCTTCCCAGACCTTTGGTGCTCAGCCTCTCCCTCCTCCATCATGGCTTTCCCTGGCAGAGCATAGGGCCCTGAACTCAGCTGGAAGCGACACATGGGACAGTCACTCTCTCAACAGCCAGAGATGTCAACAGGCAGCCAGGCACAACACAAGCCATGTTTTCAGGACAGTGTCTACAGCCAGGGGGAAGTCAGGGGAATGGGAATAGGACAATGGGACCAGAGAAAGTCACAAGGTCATGTCCAAGGAGGTAAGGTGACATCAGGAGACAACATTTGAGACTACAGACTTCATCAAGCTTCCAGGCAGAAACAAAATGCTCGGACATTAAAGTGACAACCGTGCTGCAGCTCAGAACGGGACTCGAGGCAGCTCCATCCAGAGCCAGCAGCACACACATGGAGGGAGCCTCACCTTGCTCCCTCAGAGGGCAGCCCCCATCCTGCCTGGCTGGCCAGGGCTGCAGCAGGGGCTGTCCAGCTGATCCCACACCCCGTCCTTCTCCCTCAGGCCTGGGCAGCCAGCCCTGCCAGCAGCTCCCAGGGACACGCAGCCGGCAGGAACAGAAAGGGGTCCGTGGTGGAGACACACATAAGGGAGGAATTTGGAGGATAAACCAGAGGGAAGCGATAGGAGTGTGCGGCGCATGAATAGTGGGGGAGGGTAGGAGATACAGGGTGAGAGAAGAAAATGACATGAACAGAAGGAAGAGAGCTGCAAATAGAAGGGGATATGGAAACAGCAGAGAGAGACAGATTGCAAGAGCGGTGGAAGTAGAGGAGACCTAAAGGGACAGAATATAATAATAACAACTCTTAAAATGAGAGGAAAATGGGAGAGAGAAAAAAAGGTAGAGAGGAGAAGGGAGAGGGGTGAGGGGAGAGGGGAGGGATTTATGATTTCCTGGAGAGGGAAGACAAATGCCCTGCATGTTTTTCTCCTTAGTTTTCAAAGGTTTTGTGGAAGCAGAGCGAAGACTTGTCATCCCCATCTGAAGAAGGGAGGAACTACGGCACAGAGACAGAGAGGCAGTGAATGAGTGAGGTGGTAGAAAGAAGCTTGGCTCCCCACTTTGAGCCTTCCATCAAAGACACAGGTGAAGAACAGTCTAGACTTTCTTCTCCCGAGCATACCACAGACAATCCACTACTCAAAGATGGTGGGAAGAGAGCCTGCTAGAAAAGTAAGAGATAACCCAAAGTAATGAGAGAAAAAGAGGGGTTCCTGCTTTTTTTTTTTTTTTTTGCCAGCACCACCAAGGTCTCTGAAGACCTCTCTGTGTTTAGATGTATTCAGGGTAAATTAACCTAGAACACACCAAAATGAGCACTGTCTGAGTGCTTACGTGGGGTGCTGCCCACAGGGAGATGTTGCAGTGTGGGTTCAGGCGCTTGCCAACCCTCCCAGCCCACAGCCAGCTGCAAGGAAAATGGAAGGAGGGTGCACAGGAGGCTGCATGACAAGGGCTCTGCTCCTGCAACGCTGACTGATGTCTTTTGTTGGCAGCTTTTTTTTTTAGGTGTCTAAAATTTATCCAGTTTAATTTGTACCACCTTTGTGTTTCAGCTGCTACTATGGAAAACAGGGGTTTTTTGCCTACAAACAGACACCAAGCCCCCAAGCACACGTACACCCGAGCCAAACATAGTTTGTAAGAGCCTTGAATAAACCAAATACCTGGTGCCTGCTTGAACTCCCACATGCACTTGGGCAAACAGAGCTTCCCAGTTACTCCCAGCACACAGGAACCCAAAGGATCCAGCATTTTCCTAATCTCAGACAACACTACTTTATGGCTTGCTAGCAGAAGAATTATCTAGGATTCCCTCATCAATGAGTGACGAAGGTCTCTCTGCTATAAATTGATTTTAATGGCAGGTTGTGTACCTTGTTTGTTTATTGCCAAGGAGGAATGTTTGCCGTGGCTGTCAAGTCTATAAAAATATTCCCATGGCTTCAGACAGCTTGGCGTTTTTACATGCAGCTGAGAGAGTGGGTGAATGTACAGATGAAAAATTGAAGCAACATTTTTGAGGTTGGAAAAATAATATCTCCTAGCACCACCAAGGTGGCTTTGAAAGGCCAGGGAGGTCAGCGATATTTCTGAATAAAATGCATTTTTTTTTCCCACCAGGGGTTTCTGAAGAGCTGGCAATAATTAAGCATTACAACACCTTTCTGAAGTAGATAACCCAGTGGAGGCCATCTGAGGCTAAAGGACTTGCCCGTGATCACACAAAGCAAATCAGCGGCAGAGAAGAGAATTAAACCCAACAGGCTTAGCTTCCATGACCCAAGTCCTACACACCTGGCTGAAGTCCAGATGGAAGGACAGGAGCTGTACCAGCTGTGGAGCTGACTGTCAAGCACAGGTCTTCCCAGGCAGTCTAGCAATTGGGCAAAGAGCTGAGCGACAGGCACCCACCCCAACTTCAGACAGTAATTGTGAAAACAAGTGACAGAAGGCTGGGAAGCAGCGCCTAGTTACCAACCACGGTGCCAAGTGGATTAAATATACATCGATAGATTCAATTACAAAGAGCAGCATGCAAAATGGAAGTGATTGCAGTCAAGGACCCAGGATGGCAAGAAATAACCTCAAAATAAAATCACGGGTTTCAGTAAGGAGAAATCCATGCCTCCAGAACTCGGGGAGAAAGTTCAGCTGTCAGTCCCCAGGGGTACTGTCCCAGGCCACCCCAGGCTGGGAGGGGACACCCAAGCCCTGAGGGCTAGTGAGAAGCCTGCAGGACTCAAGTTTAGTGGGCTGAGAGAGATCCATATCACCTAATGCTGAGCAGCCCTTTGTTATCACTGTCACCAGAGAAGCTGGAGAGTGAAGTGCAGAGAAAGTGAGCTGTTCTCCTGTGTCGTCCCCCCCAGCTGCCAGCATCTCCCTGGGGCAGGGCTGAGGCACATCACTGAGTGAGGAGGAGGAGGAGATCTGCTTCACACTTTGGAGTCCTGGGCTGGAATATCCAAGGACACCCTTCCCAGCACGGATATTTAGCCTTGCATCCATCTGTGCCCTACTGCACATTCTGTTTTGGGGGGCCCTGAAAGTACTGGATTTGGCAGAAGGTAAGGTCAGATCCTGACAGCACTGACAAACACAGACAGTTCAGTACTCCTCATCTGGTAAGGGGAACAGGAGCTCACTCTGCTCTCCTTCACCCATGCATTTCCCCAGGATTTCAAAGCATTATGGAATTTTGCCCATTGCCAGCCCCCCAGCCACCTCCATCCTGGACTTATCACGACACGTGCACTGCCATGATCACTAGTAAAAGATTTAATTTCCTTCTTCTTGGAGCAAAAATAGACAGGATAATCATTCAGCACTCCATACACACAGCTGTCACCTGAAAAATGCAGGTGAACACAGTTAAATGCAAAGGCAAGTACAGTCCCAGACCATTTTTTGGTACCTGGAGAACTAGACCAGCAGTATTTTGCATGCAAGATTAGAGGTCTGTGTGTAGTTGCATTTTCACATTCCATTACTGCAATTGCACACAGCCAGTTACGTGCCCTAGCAGCAGCTTACAAAAGCAATTGCTGCTAAACATACAAAAATCCAGCCCCCAGATGCACACGCGCAGGACTAAAAAACTGGTCCTTATTTTTCTGCCACAGAAAAGATGTGTATTTGCTGGCAGTGCCTGCTCCCTGTGCAAACAGCACACCAGCATATTTCCTTGCATTTGTATGTTGAGCCACATATTCATTCAAGCTTTGCAATAACCTAAAATGCATACAGCATTTTGCAATTAGAAGCATCCCTAAAATGCAAAAAAGGCCCCAGTTTTTGCATAAAAAATTCTTCTCCCAGCAAGCAACTGTAACCACCTCTCCAGCCAGAATGTAGTGTCTGTTTAAAGCTCCAGAGAACACAGTGCTTACCCTTTAAGACAGTAAGAGATGAATACTTTTTTTCATTTAAACTATAGGGAGTTTTACCTAGATAGACTGCAATTTCCTGAGCTCGAATCTGGCAAAGTGCCCAGGGCAAAGACCACTCCCCCTTCTTCTTTTGGCAAAAATTACCATGGCGTCTTTAATAGTCAGGAGTAGTTTTTAGGGTTTTGTTTTCACAAAAGATGCTGAGAAAAACCCAGTTGCAAGCAAGCAAGCAAGCCCGGGTACTGCAGAACTTCTAAGAACTAGACTGATGTTCAACATGTGAAGAGTACTATCCCCAAATACTCTACCGAGGGATGGTTCAGTTCTGAGT
>NW_005054338.1:3169710-3173487 GCF_000277835.1 Geospiza fortis | reverse complement strand
TTACAATCCAAGCAATGACCAGGTTGAGGTTAGCTTGGGAAAGCTGATGAGATCACAGTCTGGGGAGATACAGCCTCAGACAGCCTCAAGATTCTGTTAACCGGCTCCTTGTTTCGCGTGGAGACACGGACAGCAGTTGTTCCACCAGGTTTACCATATGTTTATAATATTGTTGTTATGGGAATACATGTCCAGTCCATGTCACTGGCAAGTTGTGCTGCTTTCTGCTCGAAGGACAAAGCAGAATTCACTGTCCAACAGAGCACTGAGTGCGCGCATACCTCGAGCAGGAGTTGCCGTCGCGTGAGTCACGCTCGGTGCAAAACCACACGCTTTGTCCGTGGTGTCTGCACACACACACACACACACACAGAGCCCTTTGGGGTGCTGGGCAAGCACCACCCCAACTCACGGACTCCAGCGGGAAGCTCCACACCAGCTTTCAGGCAATTTGCCTAAGGCTGCCCATCAGATCAATGCCAGGACCTCAAGTTCTGTGAGATCACCATGTGCAATGGCCATTTCTCACATGGGACAAGTGAAGGATAAAGCAGGGCCTCAGTTAGGGTCACAACTCTGCATCACACAGAAAATATATTTGCTTCCCCACGTGTCCCAGGATGGTGTTTAGGGAAGCGAGTTGGCTTATGGAACACAGGAGTTACATGTTTGTGTGTGAGAGACTGTTGTCAAAACTCCGGTGCCGGGGCTGCCTGCACCCTTAGGCACAGGGCAGGGAGCACCAGTGGTGCTCTCATCTCCAGTGGCTCAAGTGGTTCTGCCATGCAGAAGCAGCACTGAATAACTAACTGCTGAGGAGAAATCCCTCATCTGACAGCCCCCAACAAAATTCAGGCTGAAGGAGTGAAATACATTTTGTTTACTGCCAGCCCCACCAACTCCTGAGCTGCCACTGAAGACCTCTGAAGCAAGAGCAGCTGACTGGAACAGCACACCAGCAGTTCAAAGGAAAACCGATTTACCCATTTAGTCTCCTTCCAGACATCAGCAAACAGCACAAGAAATGGCCAACTCCCCTCCCCGCCTCCGCCCCCCCCAGCCCTGACACGTTGCCATTTTCTGTCCCAGTCTCCATGCAGCTCGTCACATCCCATGCCGCAGTTGAGGAACGCCGTGCAGGGTTTAATTGTGCGCACGTTCTCCGGGGAAGGGCGGCATGGGATGTCCACAAAGGAGCGGAGGCAGGAGGCCAAGGCTGGTTATTGGCCTCGAGTCATACTTGCTGATTGGCGCGTCAAGGATTTTAAAGTGCATAGCTGATCAGATCAGCAGCTTGTCCTAGAAGGAGAAAAGTGACATAAAATATGCACAAGCCTTCCTTCTGTCCTGACAGCAGGTTGAGTTTTCAGATGATGTGGAAACAGCAGCCTGCTCTCCTCCCCCCAACATGGTCTCCTCTCCTGCCTTTGCTGCAGCGCTGCCGTCTTGTTCCCGACTCCAGAGACTCTGCTCCCTCCCCAGCCTTCGTGCCGAGGCTCAGACTCTGGCCAAGGGGCTCCATGCCACTGTTTTTATGCCCACTCAGCCCTCGGCCTTTCTTCTCAGCATGCCAAGCAGGGGCTCATTAGTGTTCCCTGTTGTTAAGCTTTTGTGGCTCAAGCCCGTCCAGCGCCAAGCTGGAACAGAAAGGCCATCAAATCCCCATCCAGGAGGGAGCAAAACTTCCCTGTGCTGCCAGCCCAGCTGGAATTCAAACAGGTGATCCTGGCGAGGAAAGGTGGAGCGTGCACGCGTGCGATCTGCGTGTGTGGGAGCAGCGTGTGAGCTCTGCCTGCAAGGAGCTGGTGCTGCTTCAGCTTCCTCTCCAAGAGAGTGACTTGGGCTACATTTGACCCGAGTTCTGTCCTGTGTGTGTGTAACATTTTATTTGTGCATGCCAGACACTTGTGGTATGTCCCTGCCCCATCATGGGGATGCTGCCACGAATGGAAAAGCAAGAACACGCCACATACTGGTTTTAAGTCTCAGCCACCTCACGTGCAGTTGGTGCTATCACGAAGTTGGCTGCCATATACTGCTGCTGCCAGGCTGAGGGAACAAGCTATCCTATAAACTGAGGAAAACACGAGAGCTGGGCCATGTCTGTGCAGGAGCCACGCTCACAACACGTGCACATTGCCCCTCAAGAGGAAGGATGTGCGACTCAAGCAGGTGTGTTTGCACAAACTTGCTGTTTCCATGTGTGTGGAGATGCTGGGTGCGTGGAAACATCAATAAAGCAATAAAGGTTTATTTCATCCCCACACTTCGCAGGGGACAGGTGACTTTCTCCTTGCTACTGTCAGATTCCAGCAAAATAAACAGAAATATACAAAGATATTTTAACAGAAGGCCCCTCGACCAGAGAAGCCACCTATGGAAAAGGCAAGCCACATGCTCTCTCCTCATTCTCCCAAATGCAATTCTTGCCCAAGACACAATCACTCCAGCTACAAAAATCTCCTCCCCTCACCAAATGCCCCAAACTCCGCCAAGTTAGAAAACTCAACCTCTGTGTTCTTCCATACTGGAAAGTCCTGCTACATCACACTTAGCTTAGCTGTGCTTTAGCCTTGCCCATACCCTGATTCAGTTCAAAATTTCCCTTTTTAAAGCCCTCCAAGGAGACAGTCCAAGGTCCTCCTTAGACATCCTTCCTCCCCGCTCCCCCATCTGTCTACATCCCCTCTCCACGGGTTTTCCACCCAGCTCCAGAACCACAGGTGCTGGAGCCACCTCCTTCTTCTCCCCAGGTCCAGCTGCCTGGAAAGGCATTTTTCCTCTCTACCTCATTGCCTGACAAGTCTCCTTTCAAACATGATCTGATACTTCTCCCCCTCCTGTGACGATAAGCCTCAGAGTCTCTCTCCCTGCTTCTCACATACCTCCATCACTGGACTGACTGTAAGGCATGTGGGATAAAGGTATCATGGAAAACGTTACAGCAAATCACAGGGTTTTGCTTTGATTCTTTTCCTGCTTATTTATTTATTTTTTGAAGGGAGGTAACAAGTCAGAGAGAAGCTGGCTGAGATTTCTGCCGTACATTTTTTTTGCAGCAGCAAGATCCTCCATCTTCCTTGCTGGATTGAACAGGGTCTCAGGACAATTTAGACTCCCTTTCAGCACATGATGCTCTCCTCCCAGCGTTGACTGGGAAAGCACATATCCTCACTCTCTCCCCCTCTTCCAGCTCCTGCCTCGCATAGGTTGTGCCAGGACATTAGGATGACGAACATTTGTGCAGCTCAGAATCTTGTAGGTTATTTTTTAACAAAACAACTAGAATCAATGAAACCTGAACGATGGCACACGACAAACTTAAAACACCTCGTGAGGATGCACCTAGCATTTCAGGAGGCTTTCTGTGTCTCATGCCACAACGAAAAAAATATGCCTCAAGATTTAACCAAAGCCAGTACCGATACTGTGATAAGCCCGGGTGTGAGGAGCAGGAATTCTCTCCCCTTTGCTTTTTTCTTTTTTTTTTTTTTTTTTTTTTTGGCTCTTGCACAATTTCACCTCACCAACAGTAGGGTAACAGCTACAAAATCTCCGGCAAGAGAGCAAGCAAGCAGGCTTCACGTTGCTGCTCTCACGCCGAGCTCGATATTTACTTGCTGATAAACGGCAACTGTAAATACATCTCATCTAATCTCCCGACATCCAGGAGGGGAAAAAACATCTCCCATCCCCGCGGCGCTCTGCCTGGCTCCGGAGGCAGCGGGATGGAGGGCTGACAAAAGACCCCGGCTTTCCACCCTCCCCCGCGGGGCT
>NW_005054338.1:3168429-3168902 GCF_000277835.1 Geospiza fortis | reverse complement strand
GCTCCGGCTCCTCGAGGATCGGCCCGGGAGCCGGCCAGGAATTCGCCCCGCTTCCCTCCTCCCAAGGTCGTGCAAATAAGCGGGCACGGAGACCCAGCGCCAAGGGCCTCGGGGCCAATTTCATCCCGCAGCAGCGCGGTGTGGGAGGCAAGGGGAAAGAAGAGGGAGAAATCACAAAAAAACCAAGCTGCCTGGGCTCCCCAAAATTTTTACAGCCGACCATTGCTGTAAACAGAGGGAAAGCCCAGTTGTCCAGGGAGAAAGTCTAGGTGTCACAAAGCATGGCCAGCTCTTAGAACCCAAGACACCCAAAATGGGCCTGGCCCAGCGGCAGGACCACATTGAGTCCAGGCTTGCAGAGATTTGAGCTGAGTTTTTTCAGCCACTTCGACCGAGAGGGTTCCCTGGCCATGCAGGTTTGCACGGCCTCCATCCAGCAGAAGCCAACCCAAAACATAGCCCCTGTGAATCAT
>NW_005054338.1:3156920-3168419 GCF_000277835.1 Geospiza fortis | reverse complement strand
TACGGGGTCAGCAGGGTTCACTCGGCCCAGAAAGCAAACCACATGACCGACTGTCATAAGTTTCGTAACAAAACCACAAAACTCAATCTCAAAAAACACATCCCTGTCCAGGGATAACAAAAGATTTTTTTTGTTCCCTCTCCGAGTCTCACCAGTAAAGGTCTGGTGGAGCCCAGGAGAGTGTTGCACAAGAATCAGCTGGTTTCTTCTTTTAAAAGTAATTATAATAATCATAATAATCACCAGTTGGATAGCTTTTGTTGTCCAATGATCTCAAAGACATTTTACTAACCCAGACAAGTATTTTTATCTAAATTTAACAAGTGGTAAAACATTTGGGCAGATGAAGTGACCTACTCAAGGTCATCTGAACCTGTAACAGAAGGGAAAATGCACATTTTTTAACTCAAGTGCTCAACAGAAAAGCCACTTCCCAAAAACAGAGCTCCTACAATTCCCCCAAAACTCAGAATTTGTTCAAGTTGCAGTTTTGCTGAAAGAAATTTTAACCAGGTCTAATTTGTAGCTTGGATAGGGCAGATGCTGTAACTGGGGCAGATGCAGATGAGGTTCTTCCCAGGAAAGAGAAATAGAGGTCAGGTGGTAAAGGAAGACTACAACCAAGGTTGACTCAGGAGAAAGGAGAAGGGGGAAGAGCAAAGCCAGGAGAGAAGGCTGGAAAATCAGAGACACACCTACAAATTTCCCAGCTGGAAGAGCAGGATAACTCCAAGAGATCTGGGTGAAAGGTTCGAAGGCTATGTGAAGAATATAAAAAGGTGGAAGAACGCAGAGTCTGGAATTTGACCTGCAGGAAAACCAAACCAACCACTTGCAGTCGGGCACTTGAGGGTTGGTAGGGTGCACTCACCCCAAAGCCTTGGCCAAGGTGTGAGCCCCAAACAGGCTGCTCAAGCACCCTGGCCTTGGCAGGTACTGGGAGCTGGTCCTCCAGAGAGGATCACTGCCACTCTCAGCCTGGTGGAAGCAAGGCCAGAGCATGGACAGTGTAGTCACCATGTCCAGCTTCACCTCCCAGTCTCCACAGCAAGACACGGGGCAGCAGCTCTGCCTGCTGGTGCACAGGGTTCTGCAGAGCCTGACATTCACCTCCAGGTTTTGGAGTCTTTAAGGGGAAAAAAGCCTCCCTGTATTGTCACAGGTTGAAGCCTGATGGTTTCAAGTGTCCACATTCTGCTAATGGGGTGAAACAAGCTAAGTTTACCTTCTCTGGGAATGTTTTCACCCAGTGGCTAGCCTTTCTCCACTGCTCCAAATCTCACTCTCTAGAGTCGCTTTTCAGCCTTGATGAAGATGACTTGGTCTTCCTTTCCAGTCCCTGGACTTCCTAATGCCTAATCAGCTCTGGGTGAGGCCACATCTTCTAGTAACTGCTGAGAGCTGCTGCTCTTGGCAGGGTGGATTTTCCCTCTTCCTTCATTTCCATAACGTTTCCCTTGTGTTTACTTTCCCACTGCTCCCCTCATGGCCACAGTTCAGGACAGCATGTAAGCACATGTTTAATCTCATTGATCTCGTGGCACTCCGTGTACGAAGGAAAACGTGGGTCCCTTTGCCCAGCTCCTGCTTAGGAATTTTTTGTTAAAGAGACACGAGGTAAAGAGTTAGAAGTGGTGGACTGGAGCATGGGGTTCCCCCTCCTCTCTGCCAAAAGCTCAAACAGCCAGGCTGCTGATTCCTGCGGGTGCTTCCTCTCCCAGGTGTGTATGTGTGCCCAGGGAAGCACAATGCTTTTAGGAAAATCATGATGCCTGTGGCAGAAGAGGTGAGCATGCCCTCTCCAGAGCAGCCAGCACCTTGGGAGCTGGAGCACATCCATGGGACATGCAGACTGGAAAGCCCTGCAGGAGAGAAGGAAGAGTGGGCTGGGAATTCCATTTATCCTCCATGGGGGCTTCAACCCCTTTGGACACTGCACCTTAAAAAGAAGGGTCAGCCTCTCTGGGGGTTCACAGAGAGCCCATCGTGGAGTTAGGGTCCCCTAGGCAAGGAAGAATTTCATGCCTGGCCTTTTCCTACTGCTGCTGTTGGGCTTAGCCTTGTCAGGTGGGAGCCTTTCCCAGGTAGGTGCAGAGCAGAGCCATGGGGCCTCATGGTCAAATCTGGTCAGTGTGAGGTGTCTGGGCATCCCCAGCACATGGCATGAGCGAAACAAGGATTTACAGGATCACATTTTGCACTGAGCTGTCTAAACTCCACCTGGGTCCTGCTTTAGGAGACTAGGAGCTTCCCTTTATTTGGCTCATCTCTCAAGTAAGAATTGTGATGTCCCTTTCTTGCACATCCGTAGGTTTAGATCATGGTGGAAGATTTGGGGGGCAGCAGGAAAAAAAATAACCTCTTTTCACTATGTGCACGTGCAATGTCTGAAATAACAGGACCCCAACCCCAGCTGTAAAACAAGCAGCATGGCATAGGAGAGTGACCCCCATGGACAGAGAAAACACCTAAGTTTCCTTGCCTGCTACACTGAAGCTGTTCCCTCCTCTACAAATACATCAGGAATGTGTAAAAAACCCCTCTGTTTCTCCTGTTTTCCAAGCAGGAATAGATACACCTGCACCATATAGATGTGCTGTGAGTACAGGGTAGAGCAGACACCTTCAGAGCACGCTGGGCAAACTGTACATATGCAGATCATCTGCACAGCAGGTCTGACAATTTTTGGATTCATTAGACATAGTGTGTGCATGCTATACACTTCACCTCCCCAGTGTGCAGTCAACCTATCCTGAATTTCTGGATGTTCAGCAGCCCAACTATCTGAAAGGCCTGATGGGCATGTGGAAATTCTGGATAAGCATATGCAGTATTGAGATTTCATCCCAAGGAAATTCCCAGGTGGAGAAAGACGAGATGTCCAAGGAAATAGGTGGATGTGGAAGCTCCCAATGCTGAAAAAGAAGGGCTGGTTCACCTGTACCTGTGCAGCAGCCATCCATATCTCTTCTGTTCTATGCTGCTCTGCCTTGCCCAGCACTTTTCTTCTCACTGAGCTCCCAAAAGCTGCAGTTTTGGGTCTGCTCTGCTGCCCTAAACTTGCACAGCTTTCTGTGGATGCCTGTGCACACACATCCTGTCTCATAATGTGTGGACTGCTCGTATTTGCTGCCTGTCCCTCTGTCCCTTGGAGTAAATGTCCTGAAGTGACATTTTGCAGCGCTCCAGAGTCTTTTGCTCAACCCCATCAGTATTTCCCCTTGTCAATACAGACCACCTAATATCACTGCTAGAGATGCTTCATTCCTGGTCGCACCTCAAGAAAATCTCAGGAATCCCATTATTGCCAATTTTCAAGCCATCTGTTACTTTTCTTGAAGTCCCTGGCCTTCAATTCATGGGCTTATGCAAGATCAGCTTCACTAAAAAAAAAAGGAAAAGTAACTTTTGTATCTTGTTAAAGGCTCTGATGGTGGAATGGCAGAAAAGGACCCTGAAGTGATGATGTGTGTGTGTGATTTCTGAGATTTCTGAGCTGATGCCCTGAATTTCAGGTCCTGCTCTCAGAATGGGTGACAGTGCGCGGGTTTAGCCCGTTCTGCTGGAGGCAGAGGATGCTCGGAGGAGGAGAGGGCGGCTGCCCCAGAGGGCTCCCGAGCTGTCCCGGGCCGGAGGGGGCCGTTCCCTGGCCGTGCATTGTTTCCCGGTGCTGTCATGCCGTGAGCTGGTGCCGGCTGTGGTTGTAACCAGCAGGCGGAGCTGGGCTGGATAAACAAGCCGGAGCTATTCATAGCCACGAGGAGGGCAGAGCGCTCCTCTCCTAGCAACACAGCCAGGAGAAGAGCAGGAGAGCTCTGCCCAGCTGGTGGAGAAACGTGTGTGCGAAATGTTGGTGCTCTTCCCTTCCGTCCATCACTGTGCGGGGCCCGGAGCCCTCTCACCTGCTGCTCTCCCTTGCTCCAAAACCTCGGTCTGGTCTCATGCAGGTGGTGGCCAGCTCTGTTCCCAGGGCTTCCATCAGTGAAAATGTCCTTGCCTGGTTTAAAACGAGCAGGAGATGAGGGTGGAAAGGTGGGGTGCAAACCTGAGAGCTCCTGGGAAGGGCTTGAGCAGGGACACCTCTGCCCTGCTGCCTGTCCCAGGGTGGGTGCTGGACCCTCCTTGAGCCATAAATACCCACAAGCAGCTGGAGGGCTGCTGCACTGTGCAATTTCTCTGTTCACTCCTTACATCAAAACCTGCAGGTAGGCTCTGATTTATTTTCTTGGACGTGTGAAGCGAGGCTGGTGAGGCACTGAAACAAATTGTCCAAAGCAGCTGTGGATATCTCATCCCTGGAAGTGTTCAAGGCCAGGTTGGATGGGGCTTTGAGCAATCTGGTCTAGTGGAATGGAGGGTTTGGAGCCATGGCAGGAGGGGTTGGAAATGGATGATCTTTAAGTTCTCTTCCAACCCAAACCATTCTGTGAAATCTTGGGGCATGGCTCTGTAAGCTTTGGGTGCAGGGATGTGATAGAGCCATGGCAGGGGAATTAGACCAGGTAAGTGTGCAGAGACAGCTCCAGAGGAAGCTAGCACACCCAGCCGTTTGAAAAATTAGGCATGTAGTAGCAAGGTACTGACAAGTGTTCCGCACACCTGTAACACTGCCAGTAAATCAAGCAAAGGCATTTGTCAGCTTGTCATTAGGAGAGTAATGAGGTAAGTACAACAGAATTTAGGGCAAGCAATGAGGCCAGCATCCCTCTGCAGTAGATTTGGCCAGAGACAAAGAAGAGTCAAAGTTTAAAAGCAAACAAGACTCCAAGCAGAGGGAGCTCGGTTCTTAATGAAGAGCCTCCCTTGCTCTGACCTCTGCATGGTGCAGGCTGAATTGGATTTTTGGGAAGGACGTAGGCTGCCTTCATCCTGCTCCTGCCAGGAGAGGCAGACACCTCAGGACCCCACACTTCTGATTTCACCAGTCCAGGCTCATAACAAATGCCCTGAAATCAGCATACAGGTATTTTGATCTCTGGCAGACCACGATGAGCAGATTGCTGACATGCACAATAGTTTTCCAGCAAGGTTGCAATGTGTGAATTTAATAAATTGTTGGGAACAAAAAAGGAGGGGAAAACATCAGAAGCTCAATTTCAATGTCTATCTGAAAGCTGCATACTAGGCCTCCAGATCTCTCACAAAACATGCCACCACTTGAACTCCAGGAGTAATTAAATTTTATGGAGTTTGGCGAGAAGAGAGGGCCTCAACTCATAGTTTACCATTTGGTTACAAACTACTTGCTAAATAGCAGGAGAATGATCAAATCCAGGAATACTGGGTTCTGCTCCTAGCTGTAGGAGCTGGAGGTTAAAACAGTAAAGGGGTCGATCCAGTCATGTAATTTGGCCCATCCAGATGAAAGGCAGAGTAGCTGAAGGAGTAAGAGAAATGTGTTCTAGTCTCAATTGTTGCCATACTGTGCAGCTTTTTTTTTTAATTTTTGCATGTCAGGACAGTTAGGGCTTGCAAGGGGTCACAAAATGAAACCTTGGCCAGCAAGTAAAGTTAGGAAGTGCCCTGCAATGTGGGTGAAATAGCAGTAGGGGAAAGCCAGGGATGCAAGGTGTGCTTCCTCAGGGCAGCCTCCCTGAGTCTGCAGGGAATTCAGCCTGGGACTCTCACTTAATGATCTCACTGATTCAGCTGAAAAAGCAAAAGCCCAGTACAGCTAAGAGTACGTGATAGAAACAATGATAAGGCAAGAGAGAGGGAAGAAAAAAGAACAATTGATTTAATGCCTTCTTCATTTGTATTTAAATAAATAAAGATGCCAATAGAAGGCTCTAGGCACCTTACCACACAATTAACACAACCAAAGAGAAACCAGACTATGCACCACTCCCAAGCAGCATGAAATGATTATCCAGAATGTGCTCTGCCACCTCCCAGAGGAAAAAAAGGACTCGGCCCAGCCCTCACAGCCTCTCTCTCCAAAGGGTGACATTTGCAATGTGCCTGCCTTGTAGGCATCTGCTGGGAAAGGGGGACAGCACAGCCTGGGAGCCGCTGGTGCCCTGCCAGGGCCACCCCTGCACCTTTGCCTGCCCATGGCCTGAGGAGCCATGGATTGCTCCTAGCGACTAGCACACTGCAAAGGGATACAACGTTCTGCTCCTCTTCCTTAGCAGAAAACATGTTGGCTCACCCGAGCCCCTGTTGACACTGAAGAATATTGCTGGCCCTGTTATAACGAGCTGGAAAACTTCTGTGTCCTAATGAAAAAAAGAAAAGGAAAAAAAACCGTAATTTCACCGGCAGTCGTTTGGCTAGCAGGACTGTTACAAGCTCCCAGCCATAATGCTGTTAGTGTTTCTCCCACCACGAGGCAGTTCGGATTGTTTCTGTTTCCCATTAGCATGTCTTGCCCAACGCTGCAGCTGCACACACACACACACACACACACACACACACACACACACCCCCACACACTCCTCTTGCTGCCGGTGGAGCCAGGGCTGGAGCTGATCCTGCTCCCCCCAGCCCTCATCTCCAGGGACACAGCCTTCCCTGCCCGGACTCAGCTTTTTCCTTGGGTTCAGGTGGATGAACCTCGATTACACCTGGTGAGAAGAGAGGCAGACTGCTTTTGCAGCAGTCTGTTCAGCCTGGAGAAGACTGAGAGATGCTCAAACGCTAAGCCAGTTGTCGGAACCCAGGACATCCCTCTGGCTGCCCTGGATGGCTCCAGCCCCTGCCAGGGGGCTCAGAGACCTTGGCACAGAGCCCAAGACCCCTGTGCCTTTGATTTTGATCCATGGAAAAAAATCCCGACCTTATATGAGGATTTACAAGCCACGAAAGTTTAAGTAGAATGATAGTTAGTTTGTCACGGGGTGAAAAGTGGAATTTTGGGGTTTTTAGAATGGGGGCTCGGGGTCCCAAGATGGAGGGATTTGGGTGTGCCTTGTTCTCCTTCCTTCTTCTTCCTAGCCTCCATGTTCTGGGTGATGGTGGCACTTTTGGATTGGTTTAGAGTAGAAACTCACTGTCTCACATAGGTGATAGGTATTGGAAAATAATTGTAAATAATGTACACGTAGTCTTTAGTATAAAAAGACAACACCACCCTGAAGGTGGTCAGTGTGCCACGGACTGACCTGCTGGACAGACCTCAGGAGGCCAGGAAAAGAATGTTAGAGATAACAGCAAATAAACAACCTTGAAAACCAGAACAGAAGAATCCTGACTCCTTCTTTGGCTGCCGGGCTGGGAAAAGAGACTCTGTGACACATCCTGGTATCATCCTGACCACAGAGACCCCTGAGAGCCAGTCACTCTCAGAGCAGGGCCAGAGTGCCCCAAAGGCACCTGTGGGTGACGGCTTTGTGCTGCAGGAGGGTCCCTCGTGTCCTCTCCCAGCCCCACATTCCACACAGAAGCCCCCAAGAGGCTCCAGTGCTGCAGGACAGGCTCAAGGGCACACATCAAGCCAGCAGGACAGATCAGGGACTGGGATGAGGCAGGGGAATGGGGTGTACCTATGTGTGTTGGTCCAAAGAAACCTAGCAAAGGTGGAGCATTCAGATAGAGCCCAGAGTCAGAGGGCACAGAGGCTGGGTGCCATGAGTGGGGACAGTGTGGGAATTGAGACATCATAGAATCATCAAATCCAACTCCTGGCCCTGCACAGGACACCCCAGGAGTCACACCATGTGCCTGGGAGCAGTGTCCAAACACCTCTTGAGGTCTGTCAGGCTTGGTGCTGTGACCACTGCCCTGGAGAGCCTGTTCAGTGTCCAAACACCTGGGTGAAAAACATTTTCCTGATATCCCACCTAAACCTCCCCCAAGGTGATGCTGGGCCTGGTGCCCCCAGGACAGGGATGTCCCTCCTGGCTGCCAGGGCGCTGCTGGCTCAGATTTAGCATCAACCAGGACCCCCAGGGCCCTTTCCATGGCGCTGCTCTCCAGCCCCTCACTCCCCAGGCTATACACACAATGAGGGCTGTCCTGTCCCAGGTGCACAGTCTGGCACTTGCCCTTGTTAAACTTCATACAGTTGGTGATCACTCATCTCTAATTTCTCAAGGTCTCTCTGCAGGCCCTGTATACACTTGAGGGAGTCAACAGCTCCTGCCAATTAAGTCTTGTCAGTGAATTTAGCCAGTCCTGTGTCCAAGTTGTTGATGACAATATAGAAATCACTGGTCCCAGGATGGAACCACCCTGATGTCCCCCCATTCACTGTGACTTGAGCCAGTTGCTCACCCACTGTGTAACACAGTTACCCATCTGTGTGCCAGACAGACACTTTGTCCAGAAGGAGACTGTGAGAAGCACTATCAAAAGCTATGCTGAAGTCCAAAAGGGTTATATCTATGGTTTTCCCACTAATTGGTGTTTGATTGTTGACTTTTTCCTGCCCAAGTATCAGGCAAATTAACAACTGCAGTTGCTGGAAAAAGAACCTCTGCTGCAGTAATGGCTCAGTGCTGTTGTGTTCTGAACTCCCTGCTCCAGACTGAGCAGGAGCTCTATCCAGACCATCTGGGTGACTGCCCAGGTGCTGTGGGGCAAGCTCAGACTGGCACAATGCACAGTTCTGAGCACTGGACAAAAGAAGGAGCTTGCCTGGGTGGGCATGGGCAGGAGCAGAGCGTGGCTGGTTCTCCAGAGCTCTGGCAGATCCGGTGTGCAGAGGAGAGCAGCCTCCAGGTCACGTGCCAGCCACGGACAGAGACAGACATCTCCTCCAGCCTTGGTAGCCTGGCAGGACTTGAAAGCACAGGTCTTGAACCACAGATAGTGGTTTTACCAGGTTACATCTTCTCATCTCTGGCTCTGCCCTCACAGCTGACATCTGACCATCTGCTCTGAGAGCACCCTAAATTCTTGCAGGATGAAGTTACAAAGAGGAGACTTCCAACACTCCAGTAACTTTCATTTGTCTTTGGGCTCTCTACAGGTTCACAGTCACCAGCTACAGCAATAAGCAGAGTGATCCTTATGAAGCAAGGCAGGGTTGCCAAAAGCAGGGGCAGATCTGAAGGTACTTGGGAATCACAGTTGGATACACCTCTGCAGTGATGGGGATGACTCCTAGCAACAAGGCTGCCCCTAAGAAGCACCTCATGATCTGGCAGGTCCAGTGTTTGCCACCTTGGTGACCCTGACACCTGTGCCGTGCAGAGCACAGGGTTCTGCTGCTGCTAAATCTGTGCCAGAGCATGCAGGCATAGCAGAGCTCATGGGACAGGAGCTGGCTTGGGTCCAGTCCTAGTCCTGCTCCCTCAGTTCAGCAGTGTGCCTTCTGCAGCAAGCCTTGCCCTTATTGCTTTGTCAGTGGCTCCAAAAAGCTGCCATGACTTCATGGGATCAAGGCCAGAGCTCTGAAGTCTGCAGGGGCACAGTGACTTGGGTCTTCACTGGCAGGACATCCTTGCCCCACCTTTCGCTGTGGGAAGATGTCTGCAGCATCCAGGGGGAGCAAGAGGAGGAATGAGTGACATCAGGAGTTCTGCCTCTGGCTGGGGAATGCAGAGAGCTCATCCCAAGGCGCTCTCGGGTGTGCTTTGTCACCTGCCCCAGGTGTGCCTCAGCACACACACCCCATAACCCCAGCAGCCATCATCACCCTCCCCTCAGTGGGCACTGCCTGGCTCGGAGCCTTCTCCTCGAGTTTCCATCAAGTGCCAGAAAAGCTCCCTCCCTCTTGTCCCTGGTGGCCAGAGCTCACATTTGGCAAGCAGAGCCCAGCAATCCTGTGGGAAGGCATGCTCAAACAGGGGAGCTGAATAGATCTCCTTCCTCATCCAGCAATTATTCTGCTTGCTTTCCCCATTCTGGGTGCCCAGCCCGAGTGCCTCTGCCTCGGCACACGCTGGATGCGCTCCCAGCCGTGCTCAGCCCTGAGTGTCAGCTGGGAGTGCACGCAGCCACAACATCAGGCATGATCCCTGATCCCAAACAGCACCAGCTGTCACCACCTCAGCCCTCTGGGACTCGGCAGAATGGGGTTTTCCAAGTGTGCACATTCTTGGGGCCAGCCCCAAGCCTCAGAAACCCACCCGAGCTGTGCATCACTCAGCAATTCCCAGTCCAAACCACCATCCCAGCAAGGAGAAGCCGTGGTCACTGTGCTGCCTGCTCGGGGACAGGCTGCTGGCAGAGGGAAGTGTGACCCTCCTGTGGCTCAGGGAAGCTCCTGGCTGTCTCTCAGCAGGGCCTTGGGCAGGGAATTCATTCCATCCACAGGTGCAGAGGTGGCCAGCAGAGCTCCCCAGGGAATTCTAGTGACATCCATGGAGGAACAAGTGAGCCAGGCAGTGTGGACTCTGTGGGACAATGCACAGAGGGAACCTCTCCTATCAAACATCTAGCCTTGGAATAGTCTGAGTGACCTCATCTGGCTCCCAGTGTACTCCAAATATGTGGGTTAGTGTTAAAACTATGCTGCTTAGGGTGGGAAAACCTTCCGGTGTGTTTCTGCTAGGAATATTGCCACTGGCTCCAGGTGGGACTGGGTTTGGGGCTGAGCTAAGGAGAAGAGATAGAGGAGGAATGAACCTGCACTTCTCAAAGCCATGCAGCCATCCTCCTGGAGGCAGGGGCAGCAAAGGGAGCACATCCAGACAAACTGACACCTGGAGCTCTCTGCCTCCATAACTCTCTGTCTCTCCAGTACTTATTGTTTCTACAGCAGGAGTGATTAGTGCCCCCACCAAGGCCAAGGCCTCGGAGAGGCGCAATGAGAAACAGCTCCTGCTCTGATCTGTGAGCTGCAGCAGACATCAAGGGCACGGGAAAGGGGGACAGAGGTGGGAAATGACTTCCCAACATGGCACGGGCTGGGAGAAGGGCTGGGCTCACAGCCATGGGTCTCTCCAGCTCCCTGCTGTCCCTCTCCTCCAGCCCAGTGCCCTCAGAAAACACACAGATGCTCCTCCCCAGCTCCACGGCTGCAGAGTTAATGAGTCAGGTCTGTGAATTAGTTAATTTCCAGGAGGGTTCTTTCATGACAAACACCACACAGCAGGCATTTTACATCTACAGCTACAGGAGCAGCCTCTAAGCCCACAGCCCTTTGTCAAGAGTAAAAATAGAAAACAGTCACAGTAGATGGAAAGAGACAGGAATAAGGCAAGGGCAGGGGAAGATGGAAGCACTACAAGTTCTGCAGAAGAATGGAGGTTTCAAAAATGTCCAATTATCTCCAGACTCTGCCTGCAGCACACTTGTGTCAGCAGGATGGTAAAGAGGGTGGCTCAGGGACACACAAAGCCATCTCTAAGAGTTACTGGGATCCAGACACCTTAGACTCATTACTCAATAATTAGGGAGCCCATCCTAGCCCAAAGTCACATCTTGCCACACTGGCTGAAGCTGAACGAGGCCCTTGTGTCTCCATCCCACTGGGATTGGGGGGACCAGCAGTGGGGTGGCCTTAGCAGTGCTCAGGGCCCCAGAGGTGAGGAGCAGACAAGGCAGAGGGAGAGCTTTGAGCAGGGACAACAACTGCAGCCCCCAGAGCCCCTGTGGAGGAGCCATGAGGAA
>NW_005054338.1:3154175-3156863 GCF_000277835.1 Geospiza fortis | reverse complement strand
CCAGAAAAGAGCAGCTTCACCCATAAGCACAGCTGTGCTGGGCCAGCTCAGAGCTCTGGGCAGCCCTCTAACCTGTCTCCAGGTGCCACGGGGGGAGATGATGCTGGGGGACAGGAGCAGCCTTCCCAAGGACAATCCTCCTCTCCTGAGCTGAGCTTGCAGCACAGGGGTGGCTGCACACAGAGCACCAAGGGGGCACAAGCAGGGCTGTGGAAGGCAGAGCTGCTGCACAGTTGTGGTGTACAACAGGCACAGGGGAACTGTGATTTTGGTGAGCAGTGTTTCCAGGGTGGGGAGCTGGGGAGAGGTGGTGAAGGCACAGGCGAGTGGAAAAGAGGGAGACAAAGGAGATACTTTAGAAAATAATGGAGGGGATTGGTGAGGAATGGAGCAAAGGGGAATGGTTAGGTCTCTAGAAGATAACACAGTAGGGAAGGGAGAGGCTTTGGTGACAGGTGGTGGTGGAAGAACAAAGCAGAATAAAAGAGAGGCGGTGTAAGGAAGAGAGCGTGAGCACAGTCAGGCTGAAATGAGAGACTGAAATAATGGTGGTGAGAGCACCCCTCAGACATCCTTCAGAAAGGAAGTGACAAAGTGAAAAGGGAAAAACAAAACCCATAAAATGCAAGGGGAAGAAGTGGGTATTTTGTCACTGAGCGTGAGGTGATGCTGGTGTGCAGGAGCCCAGTGATTGAAAAGCACAGGCAGAATGGTAAATTCCTCTACATGTGCTTGCACACCACAGGCACAAATAACCTGGGGATGCAAGGACTGCCTGTTAAATTGGGGTGACACCCAGAAGAATGGCCCACCACCTTTCCTACTGTGTTTCTGGGCTGGGCCTTGAGCTCAGGCACCAATGCACCCACGGCAAGGAATCCTGTGTCAGTGCCCCCCCTGCTTCCACAGCCTGCTGGGGAGGACCCTGCTGATCCGTGTCTGGGGATGCCAGCCTTGGAAGCACAGGAATCCTGCCTGCAGGGAGCCAGGGTGCTGAAAACATCGGGCTGCTCTGAACAATTAGGAGGTTCATCTCCTCACCCTGGGGGCTCTGCCTTTTGCCTGCACTGAAGGCTTAAAACAGCCACAGGGAGACAACACCAACACTCTGGGCTCCCCAGGATGAACGTCAGGCTGGTCTCAGCACACAGAGAGGAATCCAAACACCGTATCTGTGGTCGTGGTCCCCGCTTCAGTGCTCTTACAAGGAGCATTTTAGGTATTAAAATAAGAATTTCCCTGTACCTTCCCTTTTAACACTGCTGGCTGCTCAGCCTGGAAAACATGACTCAGGAAGAGGCTGTGGACATCTCCCTGAACATGAGGGGAGAGCAGCGAACATCAGAGAGCAGAAATCACATCCCTTGTCATACAGACGCCACCCAGGAAGGCCAGCCTGCCGCTGCTCTGGAGGAGGGCTCGGGCAGAGCAGGGCTTGTGTGCTCTGCCACATGCAGCCCTTGCCTTCCCTGAGAGGATCAAACGCATCGTTTACAGCTGAGATTATCAAAGCCAATCTTTTGGTCTCATTGGTCAAACTGGGGAAATCTCCCAAGTGCTTGTACTGCTAAAATAAGATCTTGTTCAGTGGAGATTATGCAGAACCATCTCTTTCCAGGCACATTTTGTTAGCAAGGGATTAACTAGGAATGTTGACATTTAAGTTGTTGTCACTGCATATTTGAGGCTGAGTGTACATTAATTACAGGGCAGCACAGCTCCCAGCCTCAAAGCTCCTTTTTTCAACAGAAGAAGGAACCAAGGCTGTGCTTCCCAGTGTGTGAGAGGGGTCAGAACTCCAGGAATGATTTCAAGGGGGAAGATCAGGGCACAAGGGGAGACAGGCTGGCCCTACAGAGGCAGCCTCAGCCAACACCATATTCAGGTGAATGGGCCAGTGTGCACTGGGCAGACTGCTTTTCAGGCATCATCTTTTCATATTTAAGGAATTGGGCAATTACTAGATGTTCTTTCATAAATATGGCAGAACCATACTTCTCTCCAAAAGAAAAAAAAAAAAAAAAAGAGAGAAAGGATAATGTCACTTCAGCAACTTGGTTTGTCCTCTTGGTGCTTGGATGGCAGGTGACCTCCAGGGCCATGCTCCCCTTTATCCAGCCTGGGCATCTCAGATGACTCTGAGCTAAACCGGCTCAAAATATCAGTACAGCCATCCATCACATCTCATTCACGCTGGATTTCAAATCTCATTAGGATCCAAGAAGGCGCAGACAGAAATCCACAGTTTTGTTATTGTCCTAAGTATTTCCAGCACGAATCCTTCCAAAATACCACAACAGCAATGGTGCCTCGGCACACGGACGTACGGCAGGAACAGAAAAAGCTGCTCCGGTGCAATTGTTTAGCTCCATTTCATGGAGAGAGCTGCACAGGGGGAGGGCTGAGTGCCGGGGAGAGGAACAGAGAAACACGCCAGGCTACACAGAGCTGACGGAGAGCAGGACGGCAGGGAGAGCAGGGCAGCGAGAGACGCGTGCAACTGCAGGGGAGAGACAGCAACAGCGGCACGCACCCCCGAAGGAAAGGAAGAAAAGGAAAGGGGCGGGGGGTGTAAGTGGAATGAAAATAAAGCGAAAAAGGCGGAAAAAGTAGGAGCAGGGAGGGAGGGAAGGGAGGGGAGGGAAAGCGAGGGATGCGCGCTGGGCGCCGCGGCAGCCCCGGCCCGCC
>NW_005054338.1:3153462-3154071 GCF_000277835.1 Geospiza fortis | reverse complement strand
CTCCCTCCCGCCCTTGTCAGAACGCTGTAGTTGCTGGCTGCTGCCCCAGTCTGCGAGGGAGCCCTGTCTCCTCCATAAGAGGAGCTTTCTGGGTAGATGAGACCCTCCTCAAGTGGCAGTGAGATGGAGAGACTCGGAGAGAGCTGCTATGTCCCCTCACCACCGCCGGGCCGTGAGGAAGATGCTGCCGGAGGAAGACGGGCACAAGCTCGGAGCCCACAGCAGTGGCAGGCCTCAGCCTGCCCCGTACCTTTGCTCTTGGCACATGTAATCCAAGGACAACCCATGGGATCCTCCTGTGGGATAAGGGTCACAAAACCCTGGCAAAGGGACTGGGGTGGCAAGGAACATCTCATCACTGTGCCGAGAAAGGCCACCAGACCTGAACAGCTCGTACTCCTGCCGCAGTGGAGAGGGACATCCTCACTTCTGAGCACAACACGGGGTGGCCATGGAGGTGTCTCGGATCTTTCACCAAGCAGCACAAGCTCTGGGCGTCTTTTCCTTCGCTCCGCGTGTGTGTGACGGCCACATTCCTCCCCGGCCGGGCGCTGGGAGCCCTTGGCCGGGCGCCGGGCCCAGCAGCAGCAGCAGCAGCAACAGCCACGG
>NW_005054338.1:3148077-3153325 GCF_000277835.1 Geospiza fortis | reverse complement strand
GGGAGCAGCTGGGAGACCTCCAGCTGAGGAAAACAAGCAGGAAGGCGAGTATCTGCCATTTCCTAGGGGGAAAGGATTCAGAGGAAAGCTGTCTGAGTCTATTAACTGATGCTGGTTCCTGTGGAGAGATGGTGGCACACCGGTTTGCTTCAAATAGTCTGTTTCCATCTCTAATACCACCTTCAAGCATTCAGACCCAGACACACAGAACTCCCTTCCTGCTGCCTTCTACGGCGTGTCTCTCACAGAGGATTTTATTTTCCTAACGGGAGACAGTAAGCAGGGTTTGCAGTAAATGAAAAGAACCGTGTCCATTTGCATGGTTGCATAATCACGTTATACAGGGATCTTTCAGACTCTGGAGAGCAGAGAGAGAGAGAGAGAAAAGTGGGACGTCATGAGCGGGAGCTAAAAGCCAGATCTCTCGATGAGATCAAGGAATAGATGTGAAGTCAGTCAGATGGAGAAATGTCTGGGTAGCTCTTCCAAACAGCGAGAGTCGCAGGCTTAGCTCTGAACATAAACAAAGCGAGATGTTTCTGGGGGCTGGGCTAGGTTTTGTATAAACTCAGTTTCCTCTTCCATCATTGAAACCGGATGAGAAGAGCAGCCTGTAGCCAGGATCCTTTGCCTCTCTGCTGAGGGCTTGCACAGGGCTCAATTCCCAGGGTGCTCAGGCCAGGACCTTTCACCAGCATCATATTCACTGCAGAGTGAAAGAAAAATCGCTCACTTCATGCAGCTGAATGAGGAGCTCTATTTCCAGAATACACATTTGCCTCTTAGTAAATGGTAATTTACCAGCACTGGCAATATTCCCTTTTGGATCCCCTGGTGATCTTTGATTAGTCCAAGCCTCAGCCCAGGGTCACCCGAACCTCAGCCCTCTAAGAGAGAAAGCTTCACTTGAAATATAAACACTATTAAATCAAAAGAACAGACTTTCACAGAAAATCTCTGAAACAAGGGAAACAAAAACTGGACAAGTGTAGCCTTTCCTTTGTAAGGATAGGAAATTATTTTGAAACCTAGAATCACGCATTTACTATCCTGTTACCCTAAAATTCCCACCTCCTGTTCCTTACTCCATTATTTGTTCTGATGTCAGTAGTGGGAGGGTAAGAACATCTCCATAAACATTTCATGGTCCACTTTGTACCTCAAGTACTTCTGTGAAATTTTAAAAATCTAGGACATTTAGCCATCCCAACCATTTGAAATGTTTAACCATCTGAAGGATTTCTCAGCTGCTCCCTGGAGTGTGAAGTCAAACATCGCCTATCCTGTGGAAAAGGGAGAGTGGGAGGACATGTTTTTTACATGTTGTACCTCTTCACCTCCTTTGCACAGTCTGATTTCTTGTTCACGGGGTAGTTAGCGGATACAGAATTTAAAGGAGATGTATCCTCAGCCAGAGAGGACAGGGAAGCAACAGGTGCCCAATCTAAATTAACTGTCTCACCCTCAGGAGCAAAGCTGTCATCACCAGTCCCAAACTTGTTACGAGGAATAAAAGGCTAACCTGAGAGGCACGAGAGAGCCTTCCCTCCCCGAGCAGCCTGCAGCATATGGCAGCAGGAACCTGCAGGATTCCCAGTGCCACGGAGCATGACTGCCAGGGGCTGCCTTCCCTCTGATGCCTGTGCCTTTCTGCATCATTTGGGAAGTGTGAGGAGGCAATGGGCGAAACGCAAACCTAGCCCACTGTGCTCACATTAAATTTCTCAACATGTGGTGCTTCGTGCGAGTGGGATAACTGTCAGACATTGCCTCTAGAGGACACGTCCCTCAGGGGGCTTGGACTGCTCAGAAAATCCTGGATTCCTCCCCCAAGGCAGGCAGCTCCTGGTTCCCTGTCTCTGCACTGCTGTGCCACATTCTGCCTGCTGCAACTGTACCGTGAAAATTGGGGCATTTATCTGCACCTCCATGCTCCACATAGACAGTTTAGCTAAGGACATCTCCTTTCACATCCTCGCTGCCACTGTGAGCTCCCAAGAGAAGCACCTAAACCTCCCAGGGACCGTAAACAGTCCCAAGAGTGGGACTGGAAAGTAAGCTGAGAGAATTGCAGTGCCACAGAAGGGATACCTGGGATTCCTACAAATGAGCTTGTGGAGGCTCTGGAAGAAGACCAGGAGCTCTGGGAGCTGACTAAAATGTACATGCAGCTGCTGGCTCCAGCTGCAAATTACTTGGCATAACCACTAGACACTGGCAGTAGAAAGTATGGGTCTTAGAGATTTTGCAGAAAATAATATATTGCAGACTTGTTGCTTGGGATGAGAGGCGCCAAGTTATCTGCAGCATAAAATATGAACAGGACCTTTGCATCAAATTTCCTGCTTGTTTTCTGTCTGGAATGTCAAGAGGAGGAATGACACAGTATGTTTTAATTACAAGAATGTTAATTTTTGACCTGGACTGTGCCACATACACCTTACATGCTGGAACAAGGATCAGGTAGTAAGCAGAGGAAAGCTTCAAGCAGGACCCTGTAAGACAAGCAAGGGGTTAGCCTGAAGTTGGGAAGGGGCAGAACTGGGGAGAGAAGGTGATTTACTTTGTCTCTGCTTGCTCAGAGGTTTCTGCTTCGTTTGTGGCTGGGCATGTCTTCTGGATGGCACCCATGGAACAGGTACAGGAGAGCAACCAGGAACAGGCTCACACCACCCAAAGCAGGATCCATGTGGAGAAAAGCTGTCCGAGCAGGAGAGCTCCAGCAGCCGTGGCAGAAGTGTGGAGCTGCCAGGAATGGCTAAGCCTGGCATTAGAGAGCACGTACCAAGGAGCTCACCGAGCCACATGGCCAGACAAATTCTTCCCTGTTGGGAAGGATGAAAGTTTGACAAGAAAGTCTCACAGATATGTGTGCTTAGCAGAAAGATTTTTAAATGTAGAGTCTGATGAAGGAATAGAGATGGAAGCAAGTTTTGATATAGAAGAAAAGAATTGTTGAGCCAGTCTTACTAGATAACTAAGAAGGCAAAGGGTGTGTTAGTTAGAAGGGGTTTTTATGACTTAGCACTGCAAACTCACTGTGCTGTTCAAGAAGTGCAAGTGGTGTAAACACCAGCAGACAGCTCCCAAACCATCACAGGCCATGAGAGCCAGCAGGACCACTCTGTGCCAGGGTGAGTCCCAGTGAACCAGAGCTCTGTGGTGCCAGTGCAGGGAATGGTTCCTGTGTTTTGAAAACCTTCACAGGTGCAGCTGGAACAGAGGGAGGCAAGCAGGAAATGCCCATGGAACAAAGTGCCAAGGCAATAACACTTGAGTACACTGGGGCAGCTCTGAAACTGAGCACTTCCCTCATCAGTGTCACTGCAAAGATGCCCAAAACTGCCAGGAAGAGTAACACCCAAAGGGAGATGTGGTATGGAAACCCTCAGAAAATGAATATCATTGTCAAGCTTTGATTTCCCATTCATGCAAAGATTTTTTTTTCATCTACTGGCAAAAAATAATCACTGTGGAGACAGTGGGAGTACCCTGTGGGGAAAAGAAAAAGCTTTTCTAAAGAAGTTTACAAATAATGGTTCAGATCTCCTTCAAAATGACATTGAATCAGAAGAAATAAATGGAGCTACTCAGATTTGGTAAGGAAGTGATCCTATTGTTTTAATGTGATTTTGTTTTAATGATGTTGGAAGATGATGACAAATTGGCTCCCTCTGGTTTGGATTTTTCCAGACTGGCACAGGACAGATGCAACACATGAAGAATGCCAGTAGGACTATAAATGGAATAGAGCTGTAGTTCCTACACTCAGCTATGCCTGTATCTCACATACCAGAACAAAAAAAAAAAAATAGAAAAAAAAAAAAGAAAGGGAAAAACAAAGGGGAGGGAGCTATGCTGACATGGAGTTAGGGCTCGTGTTAGTAAATTTAGGGTAAGATGCATCTCAGAGCACTGCAAACCCTCAGGGTTTAGCATTAACTTGAAAAAAACTACCATATCTCTGGAAATGCAGTGCTATGGGCACCCAAAAGAAAGTGATTTTTGTCATGCAGTGCCACTGCTGACCAAGAGCATGATTATAGTTAGGTCATTGTGACACTGGAAACCAAGGACACTGCCCTCTCCTGCCAGCCACCATGGTAATTCCCAGTGGCAATCCATCTCTGCATTTTCAGATATCTGCATCTTTGGTTTAACCTTGAGCCTGACTTGCAAAATTTCTATTCACAGCGCATCAAACAGTTACTTCCATCCATCCACAACAGTTTTCTATGAAGTTTACATTTCCATCTTCATCAACACATTTTCCAAGGTGCGCGTTTCATACGAGGTGAGTTCTGCCTTGTCAAAGATCTCATGCTCACTGATTCCAGCCTGTCTCAGTATATACTCACATGTGTATTTATTTTACTTAACCTTAAAGCAAAGCAGCTCAGCTTTGTTGTGCAGATGATCCTTATATTTTCTTGGTTTTGAGAATTTGTATACAGATAAACAACATTCAGGATCTGACATTTCACTTTGATTGCAAGTTGCTGTAATTAAGAACCAAAGCTTTATGAATTTTAATCATCAGCTGTAAGTGGTACATTATCTCTAGTTCACAATGAAAGCAATCAAGTGGACAAGATATTTTTAGAGACATTACTGTGGTAATATTACATTAAGTAGTGGTTAGTACACTATTTTCACACCCAGTGATTTCACACATTAATGCGGCTATAGATCAGCGTTAATGACAAGAGAAAGTTATTTTTCAAGTAGCATGAGAAGGGTGGTTAAAAGAGCTGCTGGGGATTTACACTCCAGCAGCAGGAGGGGCACCTCAGCGGGGCTGCAGCTGAAGATGCTCCAGCAGCAGGGGCTGGAGACCGAGGCAGGAGCTCCTGGGTGGATCCAGGTTAATGACAGGGCAGCATTTCCTCCCTGCTCCCTGGGAGGGAGGAGAGGACAGGAGGGGAGAGCAAGGTAAAGTACCCTGGGGCTGGCACTGAACCTCAGGGCTGGTGAGAGGAATAACACACCACATCTTGCACAAGGCTGCAAGACAGCATCCCCCCCTTTCAAAGAGGGCACAGTAAAGAACAAATCAGAAACACCCTACCGCTTAAAGGTAAAAAAAAAACAACAACAAAAAAAAAGGGAGTCTGGCACATTTTAAAGTTTCAGTGTATGCTACTCCACGTGGATACAATGTTGTCTAGATAAACCTGTAAATACAGACATCTCTTCTTTCAAGGCAGGAGAGGCTCATGCTCAACTCACAGGGCCCCAAAAGGAGCAC
>NW_005054338.1:3137122-3148067 GCF_000277835.1 Geospiza fortis | reverse complement strand
GTTCATCCAAAAATTATTTGCCTGAAACTAAAACTAATTAGAAACACTGTTCTGGGAAGGAGAAATTCTTCCTTCTTCCTGGAGTCTCAGATCTGGGATAATAGAAGATGCAGCAGCCTCACCCCAGACCTGCAGGCCATTTTATTTTACTGCAGAGGTCCTGTGGGGATGGCAGGGCTGGGATTTGGAGAGCTCAGCAGCCGGCTGTGCCAGGGAGAGAGAGAGCTGGCTGTGTGTCACAGTGGCAGACAGCTGTTGTTCACTGCATCTTGGATCCTGTTGGAAATGCCCTCAGAGGAAGCCAGGTCTGCTCCACAGAAGGTGGCACTGAGGGGCTTTTGCCTCTGCAGCCAGAACATGCTGATACCAACATCATTTGTAGCTCTAGCCCAAACCACCTGGTTACAGAGGCAGCTGTTGACAGCAGGAACTTTCTGTGGCATCCAGATGCAGTGATGCAATGGCCTCTTCTGCTGCTCTCCCTCACACAGCACCAGCTACACTCCAGTAGCAGGCCAGCCCTCAAATCCAGTCCAGAATTTTTGTGTCAGTGTAGAAAGGTTGGGCCACTGCTCTGGGATATAGAGAAGCGCTATGGAAATACCAATCAGAATTTAGGTGCCATTAAAATGGCTCTTTCACAGTGTTTGCCTTCTTTTGTTACAGGGTAACCCAAGGAGCTCTGTCACAAAACAATCTGAAGTAGGAACACTGGGTTCTGCACCCCACAGTAGGAGAGAAATCTCATAGTTGAGCAATATATAATTGTATACCTACTTGTGCACTGAGGAGTTATTCATTTCTCAGGATCCTACAGATGCCTTCAGAAAGCAGCATTGACTACAAATCAGGGCCTATTGGACAGAATATCCACAGAAGGATATCCTATATCCACAGAAGTGTCACTGCAGTGCACACCGAGACTGTACAACTTGGGGAAAAAGCATTTTGAAATAAGATACAAGACAGAACGGGAAATATTCTACCTGAGAAGCTGAGAAAAATACACACTGTTAATGCACATTATATAGAATCCTGTAAGCTGTTTGTTCACTGCCCAGCTTTCCAGGCTCTGCTGGGGTGTTTCTGTGTGGAGAAGACATCAATTGCAGCAGCAAAGCTTTTCTTGATACACAGCCTCTGTCTTCTGTTCCAGTCCCATTTCTCTACACCCTGTAGAAATGCATAGAATGTAGAATGTGGTTTCCCTGTGCAGAAATTGGAGTCTGCCTCTGGAGCAAGCTCCTAGGCAATGCTCCCAGATCTTCCCATGGACCTTCCAGGTGGCAGCTCCACAGCTCCCTGTCACATATTTTTCAAACAAGTCATTTGAACCCTGCGTCAGGGCTGTGGCTTCATCATTGTCCTCTCCCTCTGTTGGAAAGAAAATGAAATTGCTTCTTCATTAGTTCAGATGGGGGATGATTTACATATCCATCTATGCCTGTAATTAAAAACATAATGATAATAAAACACTAACTATGATAATAGAGGATGAAGTGTCTAATGGAGTGAGAGGTTTCTTGATCATGGATCCAGACCTGTATACATGGAAAGGTGTGCACTGACACCACACAGGGCTTTCTTCACTGCCTCCTTTTGCCTTTCCAGACTCAGTTATGTGTAAAATGCAAATTTGACATCAGCTGGCACACACAGAGGTGTCTCTGCTAAGTGTGAGAGACACAAAGAACAGATACCTTACTCTCATTCCCTTACATTAAAATGTGAATTCCCTTCTTTGGACTTCTGTGCAAACTGGGGCTCAAGTCAGTGCCCTGTTCCTGATGATGCCACACATGGATGCTCAAGGGGAATATGTAAAAGTGTCCCCAAGACTCACCAAATCACTGAGATGGGAAGGGACCTCTGAAAATTGCCTGGTTCAACCCTGATCACAGATGCTTCAATTAGGGCAGCTTGCTTAGGTCTGTATCCAGTCAGATCTTTAATATCTTCATGTGCAGAGACTTGGTAACCTCTCTGGGCAACCTGTTCCAGTATTCAACCCATTATCACAGTAAAAAAAAAAAAAAAGAAGGTGTTTTTCAGATAAAACTTCTTGTGTTTCACCTTGTGCCCGTTGCCTGTTGTCCTTTCACTATATACCATGGAGGAGAGTCTGTCTCTGTCTTCTTTCCATCAGTCATTTTTGCACATGGGTAAGATCAGACCCATCTCCAGTTTGGACAGTCCCAGCCCTCAGAAGTGGAACTAAGTGTAACTCCAAGCTTGTAACTATTTCCCTGGTCCTCTTCTGGAACAGTTCCAGTTCCAGTAGCGTTGGCATTTCACTTTGTAGAACTTCATGGGACTCCCACTGGCCCATTTCTCTGAGCTGTTTAGGTCCCTTTGAACTGCAGCAGAACCATTTGGGATAAGCTGCCTTTTACAGAGTGTCTGCCTGGTACCAAACAGTTGAAGGTTGGCTGAAATCTGGAAGGTACAAGGCATCACTGTCTTGAAAAACTCAAGCCTTCCTGTTGGCCATCTAAATGTCTAAGCACCCTCAGAGGTATGTCTGAGAAGGACTTAGCTACGTGCAGATCACTGTGCCACCACTACAAGATCACTGCGCAACCCAAAAGTCAAAAAGCACCAAAACCATGAGAGCTTTGTGCAAAGTAATAAAACCTTAAAGAGATTTCCAAGCATTCTACAGAGGTCATGCCCATTCCAAAAAGCTTGAATCCACAGTTTTGTGGGTTGTTGTTTTGGGTTTTTTTCCCCCTTCTCTTCAACAGTCTGCTGAGACTATTTCTGTAACACTCCAGCTGTAAGGCCAGGAGGTGCCTTGTCCTGCTAGGTGTCTAGCAGGGTACCATAAATACTTAAAGAATTTCCTTGAGCAGATCATCTCCCTTTAAATGTTTATGGACTTTATGGCTAGAGCACAGATTCTCCAGAGCCTATGAATAAATTCTGCTGTTAGGCATTCTGTGCTTGCCTAGCCTTTGGAGACTCTTCTTAGTAAAAGATTTGAAACTTGGAATGTTTCGCAATATGCGAAAATTATTCTTCTTGACTGTCAGTTGGAGGAGAGGGAAATTTCATATCCAGGGAAGTTACTGCTCCATCTCCATCCAAGAGGAAACATACATCAAGGAAGAGTTTTGTAGAGAACTCTCCCAGAACTTGTATTATTCAATATTTTCATTAATGACAAGAATGAAGAAACAGAGGCTGAGCTTATTAAACTTTTAGATGACACCTTGTTGGGAGAGGTTGGAAATATGCTGGAAAACAGACTTAGTATTCAAAACATCTTTGATTATTTGAGGAAGTCTGGGAAGAAAAAAAGGATGGAATTCAAAAAAGACATGTAAAATTCTACGGTTGCTTAGGAAAAATCAGCTATTCAAATGTAGTAGACAGGGGCAGGACTGGCTACATGGGAGTTATGGTGTCAGCATTGGAAGGCAGGACTTGAACTCACAAGGAAAGCAAGCCCAAAATGAGCCCAAAACTGCTGCAAGTCTGAGCAGGCTCCATCACTGCAAGTTTTTAAGAAAAGGGCAAATGTTAGTCAAGAATGGCAGACAGAGGTACCTGTGCTGTCAGCTAGAGGAACGGACTAGAAGACATCCTAATGCACCCTTCAGTCCTGTTTTCTGACTTTTCAGTGATACTATATTTGATAAGAAGGAAAGTTTCACTGCTTTTTTCAGACTGGTGGGTCTCTGGACCTGTACCCCTTTTAAAACAAACCTAGTTCTCTGACGATGGGAAGTGACAAGAAAACCAACCCCTGCTTTTGGAAGTCTCTTCCAGAAGCTCTGCTCTCTGATCAGCAAAAGCCTTTCTCCAATTTTCTACCTCAGGGGATTCAAAAGCAGCTTTTCTCCTGACCTTACAGCCAATGAGTGCTAAAGAGTGTAGGGGAATGCAGAGTGCAGTGGAAGACTCAGACTAATAAAGGAGAAGTTCAGCTCTGCTAACTGTCCAAGTCATAGAGATTAAGTTAGCCTACACACTTTCTTCCTGGCAAATTGTTCTCAGAAACCAGGTTGGTCTCTTTCCTCAACTCATATAGACATGAGTGCTGAAGAATCCAACAGGTTTATAGACCAAAAACTGTGCCAGACCTGAAAGAAACCTACTATAAGCAAGACTTTGTGATTTTTTTAAGCCACATTTTTTTAAATCCCAAAGTTGTGGTTTGAATTTACTTCTCCCTGGTTTAAATACAAGCTTTAGCTGAACCAGATAGAACATTCAAAATGTCCAGCTAAGAGGGCTATCACTGTGAGGGTAAAGCCTAATTCTGGGAAGACATGATCTAGTAATGCTTTGGAGATCCTCTATCCTATTAAATATGGAATAAGAAATTGTCCATATTACTGCCACTTGAGACCCAGCTTTTATAAAGTTTGAGGAAACTAAACTAATCACCATTAGAAAACAAGGGTCAGTAAGTGATAATTAAGTAGCTTGGGGATCTATTAAAAAACTTTAGAAATCAATGTTTACACTGTGTAGTTACAAATTAGCTGCAATGGGCATTGTTAAGGAACCATTTTTATACAACAAACATTGAATGTGTGCACATTAGAAGAGTTCTCCCATGATTAGAAATCACAGCACAACTCATTTTATCCCATCCCTAAATTAGAAACTTAATGCCTCAGTTTATTAGCAGAAGGAAATTCTATTACACTCAACCAATGCTAGGACAGAGAAAAGCACATATTTTTGTGCAGCTCTGCAAAAAAAAAAGTTGTAACAAAGATGCTCACAATTACAGTTCCATGCTTCAATGACTTAACAACTTCAGTGACTTTATGTCTGTGGAGTCACAAACATCTAGGAATTCTCCAGCGATGATGGCCTTCAGGAAGCAAAGCAGCTGCAGCAATGACAGTGGCAGTGGCAAGCACTGGGACTTTAGGAGGAAACAAAGCCCTCTCAGTGCTCAGCACGTTGCACCTGAACATGAAATAGCATGGGAGAACTCCATGCCCCTTTCCCAGGAACCCCAAGGAGCTCTGCATGGATCATTGCCAGAGCTCTGATCAGTGCTGTTCACACAAGCCTCTGCACAATGGCACCTCCTCCAAGAGCTTCTGAAAGATCCCCAAAGCTTCTCTAGGGACACAAGTTCAACTGCACCACAAGGTGTCTGTTCACCTAAGAAATGTCCTGTTGCCACAGATGTCCCATGTAGTCTGGAGAACCCATCCCATGGTTAGCAAAAAGCCCACTTAAAAGGTGCTTACTTTTCTAGACTACAGCCAATCTAAGCCGACATCACCAGTGTGGAAGGCAGCAATTTACACACTCCCATTGGCCAGTGGAATTTGGGAAAAGTGAATCTATTAGTCCATAGCATGCACTGCCTACAACAACCCCCTTCAGGTGATGATGAGGTCTCCACAGAGCAATCTTAAGTTGTTGAGTCTCTCTGTTACTGAGCATCACTTGTGAAACATTGCCAATCCCAGGCTACAAAATCACACCATGTTTTTGTTCCACTTTTGCCGTTTGCTTATCTCAACAAACCCACCCTCACTGCGATATCAGTTTCTGCTAGCACAGATGTGCCGATCCACTGCAACTGAGTAGTGCCAGCAGTGCAGCAGATTGACACTGCCCCCTTCCTGGCAGAGTTTCGGCATTGCTTTCCACTGCTGTGGTAGGTTTAGGCACCAGGGATTAGCTGGGATGCACATAAGGCTGCTCTGACCTGCAGTCCATTGACAGACAGGTTGTTATGAATATGAAATCCATAATTAAGAGATACCAGCGACCTGCTCCTTTACAAAACTGTAGTGTCTTCCCTCAGAGATTACCCTGCAATATGAAAATGGCTGCTCAGGATTCCCACATCAAGCTGATGCCAGCCTGCTTCCCTAAGTTCCTTCCAGAGGGTGAGTGTTTTCCACCAGCATGCACTCCTCCATTTCACATCGCTTGTGTTTCTGACTATTGAGGGAGGCAGACATGTCTCACGCTGCCTTCAGGCTCTAAATGGCTTTCTGTGTCTTTATTTTCCTGCAACACTTCAAGGATCAGTTTTCTTCATGCCTCAGAGAAGTGGTATCTAAATCGTTTTAAACTGAAACAGGGACAGAATAAGCTGTGCAAATCATTTTCTACTAGAACCTTAATTACATCCTGCAGTGTCTCGTCCTCAGCAAACCACCAGCAATAAAATTCTGCATTTCATTTGAAAACCGACAAGGCTGGGCTTTTCTATTTTGTTTTCCCCAATTGACATATCCATAATCTAGCCTGGGACTTTGTTCCACAGAATTTTTGTCAAAGGCTCTAGAGAGTGTGCATGCAACTACTAAATCTTTCTCAGGTTCGCATTCAATTTGCAAGTTATACAACTGTAGCTAAAGAAAGAGACGTTCTGTTTGCAGGAAGGTGTTTGCCAGATCCCCAATGGCAATGGCAAAAAGTGATTTATGATCAGTTTTAGTTAACATGGCCTCTCAAGCAAATTTTTAAGAGTCTTTACAGCCATGGCCCAATGCCAATGCTTTTTCTATAGGAATGTGCTCAATTTCAGCTTGTGGTGATGTCCTGTGACTCAAGAGCAAAATGCAAATTGAATGCATCCTCTTGATGAGACAAAGGGCTTTTACTTTCCAAACACCCCCCCATGCACCACCACCACAAATTTGTCTTTTCCAGTTTTTGGTTTGCGCAGGGGAGCTGGTGACTTCAGTCCCTCAGTTCATGAGATGCTCACAATTTCAGTTCCATGTTTTGATAATTTAACAACTCCAATGAATTAATGTTCATGGAGACACAGACATCTAGGAATTCTCCAGTGATGGTGGCCTGCAGGAAAAATAGTAGCTGCAGCAATGACACTGGTAGTGACAAGTGCTGTGTCTTTAGGAGGAACCAGAACTTGGTTCATCTTTCTGTGCAGGAGTCCTAGGTTTTCTTAACTCCTCCAAGAAAGATGGATTTATCTGTACTGTTTTTAAGGGGTACAAGTAACAAGTCTTAGAATATTCCTGGCCCAATATTTAAAAGTGTATTTACATACTCAATTCACACTAAATAGGTGTCCTTCTTCCTCTTTGGGGCTGCCAATATAAAAAAAAAAAACTTATTACACTGTCATCACTGTCATGAGCACAGGAATCCTCTGACACATACAAATCCCTCGAGGGATGAAACCAGTGCAGTTCTTGCATCTTCTCCCAAGCACCAGATGTAGTTGGTTTGTGTTGCTCACACAGCATGCACAACTACTTAAACTTCGACCTTGGGCTTGAGCTACAGATGCCTTTCCCACTGTTTCTTGGAAGCTCCATTGTTTCCCTTGCCTTGACAAATCCTCAGGCTGGGTTGAGGGCTGGGTTACTGACTTCCTTCACTGGCACCCTCTGATGGGATTTCATCAAAACCCAGCTCTGGGCTCTCCAGCATTGTTTTGCCCAGTCCAAACCCGAGGTTCTGCAGAGCCTGCAGAGTCTTAGTCTGAGCCTTCATTCATGACCCCAACCCTTACTGGGCGTCCTGTTCTGGCACTACACATCTCTGCAACGCTCCAGTTGCTGTAACGCTTTTATAATTCCCCTCCTTTGCATAAAATAATTGAATATTCAATACCAAACATCCCCAAGCCATGTACTGCCGCTGTGGCCAGCCCTGAATCCTGACAGGCACAGTCCGACACCTCCACAGGGCTGCATGTTATGAGACACAGCTCACAGCCATGAGGAAAAGAAGCTCCACAAGGATCTCACCAAGAGGAAACAATCTCGACTCTCCAGAAGCTGTGTGGCTTCATTTGAGAAAGACTGGACCCATCCCCAGAAGCCTTGGTGATGTCAGTCAGGTTTTGGAGCTCAGCAGCCTGTACATTTTCCTTCTTCCATCTCCTGAGATGGCCATTCTCCACAGGAAATATTCCCCATTATTAGAGGAATTCAGGAAGCCTAGGACTTCCATTTGGCACAAAAGGATGAATTAAAGAACAGCCCCCACTGCCACCCCTTCTCAAGCAGATAGCAGCAAAGAAAAGCCAGACCACAGCTCTGAGAGAAACTCAACATGTAGGAAGCATGTTTTCTTCAACTCAATCTCAAAAGCAGCTTGGAGCACCCTTCTTCTAACCTATGTTGAATATGTAAAGCAAGGACACCAGATTTACAGCCAAGAGATTTTCCACTCCGGGCTCATGGAACTGGATGAAAGTAAATTTGTGGGTGTTTATTCTTGATTTGGCAGAGAAAAAAAAATGAGGGAGGGGCTGTGTTTGAGGGAGGGTATCAAAGATCAGAGCCAGATGCTCCTGCACGGAGCTCTGGATTTACAGGAAATTAAGAAGGTAGAGAAGGTGAGGCAAAGGCTGTGTTTGAAGTGAGAGTCAAGGGGTTCTGAGGCTTACAACCATCCAAGGTGCTTGGGGGGAGCTACAGCACATGCCAAAACCACACCACAGTGGCCTGGGGTGCTTTCATTATACAAAGCCTGGGAGAGCAGAGGCTGTAAATGTAGCTTCAAAAGAAGCTTCATCTTAAAGTCTTAGCTCTCAGGGCCTATTAAACATTTATGCTGACTACCACTCCTACTATTTGCTTCAGAGAAAGTACCCGAAATAACCTTTGCTACAGAGTGAGCTACTACAGCTCTACTGGCTGAGTAGGAGACTAGCAGAGAGCTGTGAGAAACAAATAGAAATGGTGTTGGAAGAGTGTGCTGATGTCTCTATTCAGTCAGCCAGGAAAGAAGCAGGAAAATCTGGTCTGGAACCTGAGAGGGAAGACAGAAAACTTTGCTAAAACTAATGGGTGGATTAGTGATGTAGAGATGGCTAAGACTGAGTGAGGCCAGCGGAGACAAATACAGATATTTAAAAGTATTGACAATTTTTTGTTTTTACCTTACGAAGGTTCACACTTTTGGGGGAGTCTTCAGACCAGCCTCTAGTTGAATCTGTGGCCACTGCAGTTCTAAGAAGGACTGTAGAGGAAAAGAAAGAAAGCAGACCCTTATGCAGAAATCAAAAGGAAGACAGAGTATTTTGAGGAGAAGATGAAAAGAAGGGATTAATTTTCCTGATTTGCTTAAAAAATGTTTGGCCGTGCAACAAGGATTTAGGATGAGACTGCCAGAATTACTCAAAGCTTCCACTCTAGGAAGTTGTTACTATTAATAGCAGATAATACACAAAGATTCCCTTATTCCCTCACAGGGACAACCCCGGTAGAGAGGGCTGTGCTGGCACTAGCACCTTCCAAGCAGGTGTTCAGAAAGTCCCTCAAAGTGACTTATTTCAATGGGTGCACACAGGATCCCGCAGACTCTGCCTGTAGGAGCTGCTGCCCTCCGGTCACACAGCCAGGGGTTGATCCCAATATTCACCTGCACAGAGTGAGCAGACTTGGTGCCTGGATTTTATCAGCTCTTGCAAATTCAGTAGAACTACTGGTCTCTGGAATTTAGCAGTTCTTGGGAAACCTTCACGCTCCTTGTCAGCACACGCTTTTCCTCTTTGGTCTGTTTTCTGGGAATCATTTCTCCACCCAAATCTACAAATACCAACAGGACCAATTCAGTTTCACACAAAAGAGGCATTTATGACTAGTGCAGTTGGAGGCTGTTGTGGCTAATCAATTCACTCTAGAGAAACTTAGTGTAAATATGGCTCCTTCCTATTAATGAGCAACCACAGCTCCTCTTCCTGAAATCCAAAGCCACCAAGCTAGGAAAAATGAATGTTTAGTGTTCATATTTGAATGTACAGACTCTATGAAACTGGGACAGACCTTCCCATGTTCAGCCTCAGGGAGAAACATTGATTGACTGGTCTGGATTCATGTTTGGATGGTATCTGCTTATCCCCAGCCCCTCTGACTTACATTCATTTGGGTGCTTATCAGCATGGATATTGCATCTAGCTGATAAGCCTGTTGATAAGCCTGTCACTTGAAGGATGGCCAAATATGACCGAGCTGACCCAAACTCAACTACCAAACACTATGATGAGGGTAGCTTTGAATACTGGATTCTTACAAACCATTTTGCAAAGTGAAAGTCCTTCATGTTATGTTGATGGTGCTCAAGCACTGATTCTTAGTTCTCTTCTTTCATAGAGCCATGGAATAGCTTGAGATGGAAGGGATCTTTAAAGATCATCTAATCCTTGAAGGACATCAACCCATTGGAATGAGTCCAAAGGAGGGCCACCAAGATGACTATGGGGATGAAGGAGCTCTCCTACAAGGAAAGGCTGAGAAAATTTGGTTTGTCCAGCCTGGAAAAAAAAAATACAGCTTAGGGATGACCTAACTGCAGCCTTCCAGTACCTTTCACAAGAACATGTAGTGACAGGAAAAGGAGGAATGGATTAAAACCAAAAGAGCATGGCTTTAGATTAGATATTAGGTAAAAAATTCTTTATTGTGAGGGTGGTGAGCCACTGGAACAGGTTGCCTAAAGTTGTGGCTGGCCCCTCCCTGGAAACATTCGAGGCCAGGTTGGATGGAGCTCTGAGCAACCTGGTCTAGTGGAAAACATCCCTGCCCATGGCAGGAGCTAAATAATGAAGTCCCTTTCAACCCAAACCATTCGATGATTCCATGACCTCTTCCAGTCCACAGCCCTGAAATTGCAAAGAAATTTACACAAATCAGTCTGAACATTTATATAGTACTGATGAGATTTGTGACTTTAGATGTTCAAATTGTATCAGGCCTTGGCAACAGCGAGTGGTCGGGCTAGGAGCCTCTTACAGGCTGGACCAAGTGCTTGATGTATCCAGGGGATTCATCGTTCTGGGGGAAGTTCTCCCCAAAAACGCCCGGAGGGAGCGAGGGCCCCCGGAGCTGTGCGGGGCTGGCGGGTTCTGAGGGCGGCGCTAGGAGGATACCTGGGGGCTTATCCCAGCTGCACGCTCAGAGCCCCTCTGGGCTGCGGCCGCTCGTGCAGCACGGCCCCATCTATCGCGAGCCGCCGCGACAGGCAATGCCCGACCGGC
>NW_005054338.1:3122626-3136847 GCF_000277835.1 Geospiza fortis | reverse complement strand
GGCGGGGGGATCGAACCCTTTGGCTTTTCCTTCCTGTGTGTTTTAGATGCCAAGTGGAAAGCGATAACTGGGCAAATTAAGAAAGCTGTGGAAGCCTATGAGCCGTGTGTAAAGGAAAATTGCAGCTGCCACCAAAGGTGAGAGACTGGTTTCCTTTCGACTGTGCAGGTCTCCGGACATGATGGAATACTCACTGACTGTGCAGGTCTCAGGAGGGAATGCTTGCGGCAGCACTGGTGAATTGGGGATAAACCAGGGAATATTTTGGCCCAAAAGTGTCACATCTGCAGCTATGGGTCACACACCTTGTTACCGCTTGCAGCTGAACGTACAGTGTGTTGGCATTTCATATAGACCACACAATAAACCATACACATAGCTGGTGGCATTTCTCTTAACAGCCCACTTCTGCCTTTTCACTCAGTGGGACTGGGGGGTTTGATACCTTTATCAGCATTTTTGTTTAAAGGAGGAGAGGGAATTTAGGAGTTACCATATTCTTCTGCCTTTAGGATTAGGATTTCAGATGCAAAAACACAGATACCCAACTTCAAGCCTCCTATTTAAAAGTATCAGATGTGCTCACTCATTTTGGGGTTTGAGTGCTATACTGGCTTTTAAAATCAGATGAGTCATGTTGAGCTACTCTTTGTACTCTCTGTTTGGAGTTTTTGATATTCATTGCTCTTGAAATATTGATGAGAGAAAGTCTCATCTAGCTGAGCCTTCCAGTCTTTCCTAAGTTCCAATCCATATACAGCCTAAAGACATATCCTAATCTTTAAGCATATACCCCACCAGCTCCTGCCCACCTTTGGGCAAAACACCTTCCCAAGTGGTTACAACCTCCAAAAATCTGCTGTGGATCATGACAGGCAATAGTGACATAGGGTGAGGATGGCTGTGAATGTGCCATGGCACTGTAACTCTCTTCCTGTTCTCAAGCTCATCCCGTTTGCATCCCTCCCAGACTGCTCATGCTGTTGTGGTCAGACTCTGCACAGTGGCAATTCCTGACACAGTTTTACTGCTCTCTATTAGATTAGGCAACAGCAGAATTCTGGAGATTAGAGGGGACCTCTTGAGATCATCGAGTCCAACCCCTCTGCTCAAGTAGGGTTGCCAGGACTGTGACCAGTCAGGTTTTGAATATCTCAACATTAATATGCCAAAGAAACTCCACATCCTCTCTCTGCAGCCCTTACCAGTGTTTGACCACTCACACAGTGGGATCACCCCGACACTGTTTTCTTAAACTGAAACATTGATGCAATGTCTACCTAAAAGCAAAGAATGTTTCCTTGGCTGTTACAATCTGACAGTGTTTATTACACGTTCCAAGCAGTTAGATCACAGGACTTTTAGAGTAATTTTATATAAATTGCATCCTCCTTCTGTGTTTTCTTATATGTTCATTAGGTTTGTGCTTCCATACTGTGTTCCTGGAACTCGCTGGTGGTGTGCAGAAGTCACAGGACATGTGCTGCATTGGCCTGTCCTCCTGGGCCAGCTTTCACTCACCCAGTGTTCCTGGGTGATGGTATTTCATGCAACTAGACTGTTACCTACATTTTTAATGTCTGCACAGTGCGACATTCTGTGAGGAATTTGGTCTTGGTGTGCTCCATCATTTACAGAGAGCCAGAGCACAAGGGCAAAGTGAGCTGGAGGGTTTTACCCAAAACATGCCTGGGTGTGTCAGGTACTTCTGTGAGAGAGTGACCAGAGTTGTCCTGTGCTGGGCTCTGTGTTCAGGCAAACAGCACATAGGTAAAAGTGTGAAGCTTGAACCTCTGAGGAACTTGCAAGACTTAAATTCTCACAGCAGAGCTCCTAGAAGCTACATGGAGCTTCTTTTAGCTAGAAGCCTGTTCTGCACACTGCAGTATTTCATGCACAGTATCCTCCCTGTGGTACATAATAGTGGCTGATGGTTTTGTTTCAGTGTCTGGAAGCAGGACCTGGCTCCTTTTCGAGGTGGCATTTCCAAGGAGACGATGGCAGATGTGGTGAGCCGGAAGCTCGGGACCCACTACCAAATAATTAAAAACAAACTGTATCGTGAGCAGGACTGCATGTTCCCTGCAAGGTAAGAGCTGTGCAGAGGATCTGCTCTCCCTAGCTGGGACAGAAGAGTGCTTCCAACACTGCCAAGCTGGCAGTTATTGGGTACAATGATATTTCAGAAGTCTGAATTCCTCATCAGAGCAGAAGCCCAGAAAATAAACTGTTAGGCTTATATGCATCAATAGGAAAATGTAATTGTTGCACTTCAGTGCACAAAAGGTTGGTTAGTTGTGGAATCCCACAGAAATTCAGGTCAGGCCAGATTTTATAGGATGTGTTGCCTCATTGGTGTCCATACTGTAGTGGGACTTGGAGGCTGCTCTAGGCAGTTCCCAGTTTGCATCATTGTATGCCTTAGGCTCACCATCTCTTCTGCCTCTGTGCAGAGAAAGGTCTGCAAGAGTCTGCAGGAGTCTGCTTCTTTATAGGTGTTTTGCCATGTGTCATTTCTCCACAGATGCAGTGGAGTTGAGCACTTCATTCTGGGCATCATCCAGCGCCTCCCTGACATGGAAATGGTGATCAATGTGCGAGACTACCCCCAGGTTCCCAAGTGGATGAAACCCATTATCCCAGTCTTCTCCTTCAGCAAGGTACACACACCTTCAAAAGCTGAGCATTTCCAAGATGTGCATGTCCTTCTTTCTCTTGGGAACATATTTTTAAGGATGGTTCTCTGCAGATTTTCTGTGTGTTGAAATTGCTTGCTCCTTCTTGCCCTTTGTTTCCTTTCGCTTCCAGTTTTCTGACAGACAGACCTGCAGATCAATTTGATAGATCAGCTTTTCCCCTCATTAGCTCCTCTTCCAGGTCAAAAACTGTACCTCTGCTGCAGTGGAATGATACACACCTGGGTGGGATATGTGCCAGTATTCCTCCCATTTGCTACAACACCTCTGTTAAAATTGTAGCCATACTTTATCAGCAATATTAAGGATTTTTGATCATGTCAGTGGTCATACAGTAATCTCATTTAATGTGAATATTTTAGTCCTTGTTTTGTGATGCCACAGATGGGTGTTTCTATAATCTTGTCACCTTCGCTGAACCCTTTTCTCTTGGATTCCCTTTTCCACCTGCAAATGTGCACACGTGTGCAGAGGTGCACACATGCATGGAGACAATTGCTCTTTGCTTCTCTGTTCTCAGACTCAAGAGCCCTCCTGCATGTTCTCCTACCTCTCCCACTGTTAAACCTGACTTGTAGCATAGTGTTTCATCCTTTTCAGCAAAATGCTCTTACACCTCAAGCTTTGGCTAATCTTACTTTGCCTTAGTGTATGCCCCAATCCTGCACTTTCATGACAAATCCTATTCTTGGCTGAAGTCCAGCAGGCAGTAAGATGCAAGGAGAAGCAATGAACTATTTGGTCTTGCTAGTTCAAACCCAGCTCTGCTTCTGCTAACGTGCATGATCTTACTCTGAACCTCAGTCTTCAGCTCATGCAATCTGAACCATAATGTGATCCATAACTATTGACTACTCCACAGCAGTCCTAAAACTGTCTCTAGATTTTCAGTACAGGCAATAACCACGTTTGCTGCTGGATGCAGCAGTAAAGCCAAGCTGTCTTGCTCTTTGGCCATTGAACAACCTTAACTTTAGCCAGCAGAACCCAAGTTTTTGCAAAGCAGGTTACAGGAGCTTAATCTTTGCAGCTGTGTTCATCATTCTGCCCCTGAGTGCCCTGCAAGACCCCGAAGAAGTTGAGCTCTGCACTCACTGTTGTCCAGTATTTGAACTGTTACCTCAGCCCGATCTTAATTGAAACCCAGTGACCCAGGCACCGCTCACATTTCAGCAGCCAGTGTTAGGAAGACTTCAGGGTGCTGGTCCCATGTGCTTTCTAAAGCTGAAAGTATAAGGGATTGAAATATTTTCCTGTTCTGCGTCTCAGAAAGTTGATCATGGAGCTGTCATGCTCTGTTACCAGTGCCTGGTTGTAGCAGGACTGAGAAGACAGAGAAGCCCACGCTCATTCATGTTGGAAGGGAGCTCAGAAGTCATCCAGTCCAGCACCTTTGCTCAGAGTAGGACCAGCTCTGGGCTGCATCCTGCTCAGATCTGAGCATCCCTGGGGACAGGTGGCTCTGCACTACAGGAAAGAGTGTGCCTCCCCCTAAGCTCTCCCATTAGGCAGTAGGAGATGGCATTTACATTCCCCCAAGCCTCTTCTTCCTATGCATGGACAAACCCATTCCTCAGCCCTGTTCATAAGTCATGTGCACTAACCTCCTAACTACCTCACTGGGCTTGGACTCTCCAGTACCTCCAGGTGACAAACAGATGGATAATTGTGTAGGAAGTTTTCTACTAGGGCAAGGAAGTTGACTATAGTCTGGTTTCATGGAAGGGTTTAATCTTAAGTGCTGATCTTCCCTCTGATAATATATGGGGACTTAAGCAACCAAACAGGAGTGAGGAACTGGAATTCTTACATGACCTGGATATTTGTTACAGTGAATTGTTAAGTGATCTCTAGGAAGTGTGAAATGAACTGAAGTGTTGGAAACCTTAATGTCAAAGTGTCTCTAAGTGCCTCTATCTCTGAGGAGGTAATAATGCCTCTTGACTTGTCATCAGAAGAAAACATTTGTAGCTACACATAGGCACAAGTCTTTAGAAAGGTGAGTTGAGCTCAGGTCTTTTGCTATTTACTAATCAACTGCCTCATGGATCTCTTTTGCTGTTTTCTACATGAAAGTTCTGTGTCATCACACTGCAAGACAAGGCCTTTTAAAAATCGTTGAAGCATTTCAGCATCGAGCTGTCTTCAGATGAACCCTGCCCAGGGAGGTTGTGGAGTCTCCCTCTGGAGACATTCCAAACCCACCTGGATGCGTTTCTGTATAACCTGCTCTAAGTGATCCTTCCACAGCAGGGGGGTTGGACTGGATGATCTCCAGAGGTCCCTTCCAACACTGATAATTCTGCCCAGCAAATGGTGACTGCAAAGCTCTTTTGGCCTCTTTTGGACACATGATGGAGAAAGCCAGCAGAGCTCCCAGAAGGAACATTTGTTACTGGTGGGCTCAGTCAATAAACCAAAGTAGATATTACTCTCATTGTTGCATTACTCTCCTTTTTCTCAAGACATCTGAATACAATGATATCATGTATCCTGCCTGGACATTTTGGGAAGGAGGACCAGCTGTTTGGCCAATTTACCCAACAGGTTTAGGGCGCTGGGACCTCATGAGAGAGGACCTCAGAAGGTATGTTTTGGGAATGGTTATGTGCGGGGGGAGGTTTCATGGAAGACAAAAATCTGCCTTGCACTGGGCTAGTGTTGATGTCCAAGACCATAAGTCACAAGCTGGCCTGTGATCTGTCCTGCTGCCTCACATGAACTACCTACAGCCTAACTGCTGTATGGGAATTCTCCATGGAAACCTTGGGTGATGTCACTGGAAGTTATAATTAGCTCCTCTGTTTGCAACCCTTTAGTAAGGAATGCAGAGGACAAACTATGCACATCCTTCATGCTGTCAGGGCCAGATTGCTATCGGGTTTGGGGAGAGCAGGTTTGTCAATAAAGTAGCAGTTATCTTTTGCCTGCAGAAATCTCCCCTGACATACAGAAATATTCTCCTTTCTTTTCAACTACTTCTCTAGGAGCTGTGTTTTTTTCACTGCAGGGATGATCCAGGATGTTTGTATAAGCTACTGGAAGGCTAAAGGAAAGCCTTCTTTAGATCTGCTTTTACTTGAGTGTCATTGTGCAATAGAAAAACCTGGAACCATTCCTAGGAACCAAGAGTCATTACTGGGCTAAACAGAAGACATTTCTGGCTGGGAGTCTTCCTTTTGGCAGGATCTTTTGACTTACTAGCAGAGCAAGGGGCTCCTTCCTATGGAGAGTGACAAAGCAAGTGTGCAACGAGTGAACACAGAAACAAAATAACAAAAACCACTTCTATGTAATTGACATCCAAATGCAAAGTTTAATCTTTTGCTCTTCAAAATCTGAAGATCCACGTGATTATTCATAGCTAATCTATGAATAAGCTACTATGTGTTGTAGTGTAATGGAGGTGCAAAGCATTTACTCATCCTTGTGTTTTTACTATAAGGAGATGCAAAGCTTGACCTGCACAGGTAGATCAGCTTGGGGTCAGGACCTGCATGTTCCACCAGGTGCAGCAGAAAAGCATGGCAGAGTTCCCTGAGAAGTGGTGAGGCAGGTGACTGCGCTGGCAGAAAAAAACCCCAGGTGAACAGCTATTTTGAAGGACTTCATTAGGTTTAAAATGGAAATGATTAGGAAAAACAATGAACTCTTGTGTTTTAAGTGCAAAACACTAGGTGGGTTTTTTGTTTCTTGATTGGCAGTTTTGTTTTGTAGTTGGAAATGACTGATTAGAAACTCTCTAGTTGTTTTTCACTATCCATATTCACTACAGCAAAATAAAGCCACAGCTCAAAAAGTGGATTCAAAGCTTAGACAAACTGTTAATACCCTTCAAGGTTTGGTGGGGAGCTGTGTGTAATACATTGTTTTGCCTGAAAGGTGTTCTGGAAAGTAGCCTATATTATGTTGCCTTAAACACAATATTTACAAGAAAACCTGTTTCATTGGTGCTTGGTGAGAGTTTTTTTGTATGCTATAATGAAGAAAGTGATTTTCATCAAAAATGAAGACTAGAAAAAGACACCATGCTGTGAAATCTGATGAGAGTGTTGTTTCATGGTTATATTAAATCACTTATTGCCATGTGTCAAAAATATTTTCAGATCTGCAGAAAAATGGCCATGGAAGAAAAAAATCTCTAAGGGATATTTCCGAGGATCCAGGTGAGCATTTTTTCCTGCAACAGAAAATTCTACCAACAGGGGCTATGACAGCTCTCTGTATATAGAAATTTCCATGTCTCCTAGACCTAAACCCTAATTAAGAGTGTATTTTCCAAAAGTAAGGAAAGTAAAACATGTTGTACAGCATTGCACTATTAGTTATTCTCCACAAGAACTGCCATTTGCAACTAGTTTATTATAATCACCTAATATTGGAAACAGAAGTTGTGATGGATTTGCCACATTATTTCTTAATGACTAAAACTGTCACCTCAGGAGCCCGCTTGTTTTGTTCTGTGAAGGGAACTGCAGGTGCTTGATACAAATTTAAAGATTTAATATTGCTGTTCATGCTTCCTGCCAATGTGAATGCTTTATTTGCTGTGCAAGTGCACCACACTGAATGAAAAGTATTCTGGCCTTAAGTTACCTGAGTGGCGGGGGATAAGAGAAGATTTTTTTTTGGCCTCTCTCCAGTGACAGTTTGAAACAATGTTAAACCCTATACTTTGTTTCTTCCCCTTCCCCAATAGGGAAGGATTTAATGGCTTTCCCGGTAGGCTCAGCAGCTGACGAGGAATGTGTCTCGGGGATGTCATAACCTTGTTTATCAGCAGTGTTTTAAAGCCCTGTCAGAGGGCTGAAGATGCTGAGCATCTTTTAACTTTCTCTAAGGTGGGAGTTAAAGCATTTGGCACTCATCAGGATAAAGGCAGCAGGATTTGTCCTGGGAATTGTTTAAATAATACTGTTAAATATATAGTCAGTCAAATAATTTTGGTACCCATAACTCATTCTCCTCTGTTAATATACCCTTGGCCAGAAATATACTGTGGTACACACTTCACAGTGTTTTGGGGGCACACAGGGAGGTCAGCCTCAGAAAGAAGCAGTGCCTCGAGTCCTGTAGCCTGTTAGCTGTGTTGAGTCATGAGGATTGGCAATTAGTGACAGCATTTCTTTTTCAGAACAAGCCCTGAGAGAGATCCCCTCATCCTGCTGTCCCGAGAAAACCCAGAACTTGTTGATGCTGAGTACACTAAAAACCAGGCTTGGAAATCTGAAAAGGTGTGTGGGTGTTTGTCTGTCTTCTGAGTGTGAAGGCCAGAAAGGGTGGCATTGCAGGATGGCTTTGATGGGAGAGAAACATCTTGTTGGAGAGTTGTGGGTGATCCTTTAGAGTGGGGGAGGTTTGTAGTTCCCTTGATGGCCGCACCTCTCTGACAGATGAAAGGAAGGAGTCTCTAGAGCCTGGCAGGCCAAACACTTTTCTTCCTTCCACGCTTGTTGTTCAAGGAAAGGAGAACACTTAAGAAGACGAATCTCTGCCAATCTCCTCCTCTCCCACAACAAAATTGGCCAACCCATAGCCTTCTTGTCTCTGAGCTGCCTCTGTGGTGTTGTCAGTCTTCAAACCTTTTTCTGTTTGCTCCATTTCTTGATCCTATTGTGGATAACTTTCTGATAACTGTTGCTGATAACTTTTTAGTTTCTTACTTAGTCTGCAGTCCAGCTCTCTCCAGACAGTCTTGGCTAATCCAGTTACACTTGGCTTCACACAGTCCATTGTCCCAAGCTGTTTTCTACTCTGTAGCTGCCAACAAAACATTATCATTTAATGTGTTTGTGCTGGCATTCACTTACAGGCAGTGTGTAATTTACTGAGCTTTTTTTCATGTTTGAAGGGCTGGGAATTCTTTATGATCCTTCTAACAGCCCACCAGAGAAGGTTTTCTCAGAAGTGGGAATGGAAGCTTTTGACACCTTACCTTTGTTTCTAAGTGAGAATGAAAACAAGTTAAATCACCATTTGAAGCTTACTGTTTTGTTTTGTTTTGTTTTGTTTTGTTTTTAAATTCTCTTTATTTTAAGGACACCTTAGGAAAGCCTCCTGCAAAGGAAATTCCACTGGTTGATCACTGCAAATACAAGTAAGAGTTTTGATTAGTAAAGCTGTTCAAGGGCTGTGGGTTAGTCTTTCCTGGCATGGTGTAGGGTCTCATTTTATTTTAAGGTCTAATTCAACAACCAGCCTCATGCAGATATGAAAACTTATGAGCAGATGAAAATTTGGGAGCTTAGCATGACAAATGCTGCCATTGGGTGTATGTAGTAAAAGAGAGAACGTGAAATCTGATTGAGCAGACTCAGTATTAATTAATACTTTTTATGTTGTTTAGGAGAATGTGGTTTTGATTTACAAAGGTTTTTATTCTTTAACTACTTAATGAGGGTTTTTTGGTGTAACACTCTCACAGGTTTCTATGTGCAATATAAACTCTTAGTGTGTATGCACTTGTGTGTCAGATGTTTTGCTTTTTCTTCTGCTAGTTGTGATTCTGCCAGCCAGAATCTGCTGATATAAGAGCTCAGTCATTTGGCTGAATCTGTGTTTTTGTGCAAATGTGATTGACTTGTCTCATTTTGTATTTCACTAGACTGAAGCACAGATTTCTCCCTTCTGTTACACATACACTGCCCAACTCTGGTGCTCCCCAGCCCATCATATGGTTTAGGCTGAGACCTTCTCACACACTTTTGCTGCAGCCCAGGGTGGTAGGGTCAACATGAACTTTTGTTTGGTCCTTTCAGTGTAGGTGTTACAGCAGGCTGAGGTCATGGATGGTGGGAGCTGTGTTTGGAATTGGACAGAGGCATTTTCTTGCTACATTCTTGTTACATCTCTACATTATTTGCTGAGTTCCTTATACAGTGAGCTGCTCGTGCCTGCCTTGAGATCCTAGGTAGTACAAAGGATGCAAAGTGATTTCAGATTTACTCCTTGTTAATTGCTACTGAACTAAGTTTAGCTGTAATTCCCATCTTGCTCAAAATATATATAATATATAAGCTCCGTCTTGCCCAAAATAGTTTCATTAAAGGAAGAACTCTCTTCCCCCAGCCCAAAATGTTTGACTTCAAAGATCAGTTATGTTCTGGGGAGGTTTACCCGTAGGAAAAATAGCTTTCCATATAATAGGAGAAATGTGGGTTTGATAAAGAAAACAAGTAAGCAAACAAACATCCCTATGAGATACAGTTTGCTAAGAGAAATATCCCCTTGCCACAGTCAAGCCCACTTTACTAACTTGGCAGAAAATACTGAAAACAAAATTGTGGATTCTTTGTTATCTGCGAAGTCCATCTGTTGTGTAATGGCCCATTCAACCTCCTAGGGTTGCATTCCCAAGTTAATATCCAACAATTACATTCAGATTAAAGCAGAATCCCAGAGGAAAAAATAACCTGAGATAGATGTGGCAAAGCACAACAGTGAACAGAAAAGCTTCACTGCAAGGCAAGAGGGAATTGGGAAAAATTTCCTTGTGGTTGACAAAGCCTCTGGGTGACCCCATAGGGTTGCAGAATCCATGTTGTGACCTTCCATGCCTTGCTGGCAATTGTCCATGAGGCCTTGTTGGTTTGTCACAGGGAGGTGCTTTTATCAAAGGTAAAGCCTCACACCTTGAATTTCTCACTGAGTTTTGACAGACAGCAGAATCTCAACTTCAGCTCGCCTTTCCTGTGAGCAGCTTCAGATAAATACCTTTCCTCTGTTTGAGTGACCTGCTCAGCTGCTGCCTGCCAGGGAAGGTTCACTGCTGCTTGGAGACCAGCACACCTTAGTGCACTTCCTGACACAAGGTGTGTAATCAGGTGCCTCTCTTTGCTCCCCCTGTTAAAGGTACCTGTTTAATTTCCGGGGAGTGGCGGCCAGTTTCCGCCTGAAGCACCTTTTCCTCTGCGGCTCGCTCGTCTTCCACGTCGGAGAGGAGTGGTTGGAGTTCTTCTACCCGCAGCTGAAGCCTTGGGTCCACTACATCCCAGTGCGGTCAGACCTCTCTGATGTCAGGTGTGGGGCCTGAGGCTGCTCCCTGGAGCATTCCATACCATGGGGAAGCCTTTGGGAAGGGAGGATGGTTTGTGTTAGGCCATGAAGTGCCTCCACTCCGAGGCGTCAGGCAAAGACTCTTGGAGGTCATGACCTTTTCATCACTGCCCCCAAAGAATCCTTTGTGGCTGTTACTTGGGGATTACAGTTTCACTGGAGTAAGTCTTTCACTCTCACTGAAATCAGCAGGCACTAGACACTTAAATTTGCAAGTGGGCAGCAGAGATAAGGGGGAGGAAGAACTTATCAGTGGGCCAAAAATGTGTTAGCTCCCAGATTTCAGGATGTTGTCCAGAACTGATGTGAAACAATCAAGAAGAGAAGTTTCTTCTGTGGTCTGAGGTGAGCAGCACCTTCACTCACTTGTAGACTCTTAACCTCACCCTGCCCAACAATTTAGCCAAGGGGTGATGTTCTCCACTGAGCCAGTTGTTTCATAGATTTTTTTTTGTGTGTGTCTTCATTTTAGGGAGCTGTTGCAGTTTGTAAAGGAAAATGATGCCATAGCACAAGAAATTTCAGAGAGGTAAGCAGCATGTCCTTCCTGGCTATTAGGCAATCTTCTTCCAAAACATTTTCTTACACTGCTTTTGAAGAGGTTGCCCATCAAAGACAACCCAGTCTTAGGAGGGTGCAGTATAACTGATCTTCTGCAGTGACAGCAGGAGGGCTGGAGCAGTGATAGCAAGCAGAGGGAAGCAGTGGGCAGGATGCTGTGTTTAGCTCTTTGGCTCACATGTGACCCATGTCAGGAACCCCATGGAAAGCTGGCAGAGGTTGGGAGCTTTCGTCTCAGTATGAGACAAGCTGGCTCCTGGGAGCTGTATCTGCACTGTAACCATTATCTATCCAGGCTGGTCTGAAGCAGCATGCATCAGAGCTGTTCTAGCTGCATGTGATAAGTGAAATCTGATGTTTATTATCCCAGATAGCAAATACCATCCTGAGGATAGCAAAAGCACTGCAACGTCAGAGCTGTGAGCATGAATGAAAATTGTGAAATTAAAACAGACAGTACAGAGCAGTGCATGTTTCTCATTTGAAACAAGGAAGTGTGAAAGTTGATATACATCCAAACCAAAACTAATGACTCTTGTAGGAACTGGGAAACAGGCCTGACTGTGCCTTGTGTGTCTCTAGGGGACGTCAGTTCATCACTGAGCACTTGGACATGGAGGACATCTCTTGCTACTGGGAGCATCTGCTGTCTGAATATTCCCAAATCTTGACTTACAAAGTGAAAAGGAGGAAGAGCTACAGCGAGATCACTTCTGGACAGCTGAAAACAGAACTGTAGAGACTTCTCTGTTTTTCTCTTTGGCTCAAACTGATCACTGTGGAAATCTGAAGATCAGTATTAACTTATTTCTTGCTCTCTCAGACTTACCTTTCACAGCAGAACTACAGAGAAGTCAGCAGTAGGCTGACTTGGATAGTGTTTCCAGGCACTGGGGCCTGGTTATATTGTCACCACAAGAATGTTAAGCAGCATATTGGATTAAGGTTATTCAGTGGGGTGGTCAGTCATGCCTAGAGGAGGGATGCTAGCATTTAGGACTTAGTTACTACCTGTCTCAAAATGATCCTAAGTCCCATTCAGTCGATGAGGAGCCTTACTGGAATTTTTACCAAAGGTCATGGCAAAGGACACAGACTGTGAGCTGCACTCAGCTAGTAAATACTTGTCCCTTTGTTTGGCAAATGTTTTCTCAGCTGGGTGATAGCACTTGGGGTATTAGGTTTTCTCTGACAGAAGCAGAAATGGGGATTTGGGGGTTACATTTCTGGATAGCTTAGAGTTTATCTTTATGTTGGGTTTTAGAGGTTGATGGTAAGGTTTTGACATGCCCTTGAAAGGGTAACTGATCCTTGCAGAGTACCCTACCTACCTCACAGGGCATCAGCATGTGCTGGTGATGGGGCCATCATCAGTGATGTGCTTGGCAGCTGAGACAGAGATGGTTCATCCTCCAGCAGATGAGCTGGGTGCCTGCACAGCCCTGCACAACTGAGCCCCTGCTAATTATCCCTCACCAGCTGCCTGGCCAGACATCCTGGGATGTCATCCTTAGGAACCCAGAGAAAGTATTCACAGAGGTAGATTCAGCACTTCCTTTTTCCAGAAGTGCAGAATCTGCTCTGGTCCCCTTCTGTAATCCTTCCAGGATTATTTTGGGTTGTTTTGGTTTGGGGTTTTTTTAGGGTTTGGTTTGGTTTTTTTTTTTGAGACTGATAATACATCTGCTCACTTCAGTACTTGCTTTTCTTCCCCACAGCTGTGCCACTTCTTTTTTCATCTCCTTCAGCCTGCTGGTTGAGGGAATATCTTCAGTCACACAGTAGCAGCTACTGCTCACATTACCCATTTTGGGTTGGTCACGGGCTGTTTGTGCTTGCTGTGTTTATGCCCACCACAGCCTCTGTGGTGCAGAAGGACTGCAATTCCTGAAATGCTCTGTGCCCCCTAAGATGAGAGGCTGAGAGGCAGCAGCATCTTCTCTGGCACCCAGACAGGAAGAGTGTGGGATGGCAGGAGGGACACAGGAGCCTCCCAGGGGAGCACCCCTGTCAGTAAAGCAGCCTCAAGGCTGAGAGAGCAGCACATTATAATGGAATAGGATGATAGCAACAGCTCTCAGGCCCCTCTGCAGTCAGTGTGGATCAGGGAAGAAGGAAATTGCATGGAACAATAATATTTAAGTGCATGTGTGCCCTCACAGAGGCCATCCAGCCGTGGTACAGGGACACAGCCACTGGCCCTATTGATCAAGTGCTGGTTGCTGGGACAGTGTGTTGGTTTTGGGACCAGTGCTGGGGTTATCCCATCCAGCAAACAGAATGGGGCATTAAAAGAACCTGGTTTCCCAGGAAAACCGTGCCAGAGTGGAAAGGGTTTTCTGGTTTTCTGTTTTTAGCCAATGGAGAGACAGCTCTCCAAGAAACTGAACAGCCCTCTATGATATTTTAAAACCATTTGTAACAAAGTATTTTTTAGAATAAAACAAACGAAAATGAAGTTTTGCTGACTGCATGTTTCTTCATCAGAAGAGTAATAAGAGATCTATGGAGCCCCAGCTTTTCCACCTGTAGATCTTGCAATGAGACTTGATTGTTGCAGCTTAGGTGGCCCTTGGCCAAAGAGATGGTTCGCAGGACTGGGGGAAGAATCCCGGGAATTCAAGTCCCATGGGTTAAAATATGCACAGGCTCGGTGGGAAGGCCCAGGCACCTCCCCTGGTGGGGAGCTTTCCCTGCTTTGGTGAAAGGAGGATTCACAACAGAGGGAGTTGTTTTAGGGAAGGCAATGAGAGGCACATTCTCGCCGCGCAGCATATGCGTCTTCAAAGCCCGGGGGCTGCTCCCCCTCTGTCCTATGCAAACCGGGCATCACAGCCCCCAAAACTCCTCTCTCGCGGGGAGAACAAACCTGGCCCTGCACAGACGGGCAATTATTTGGAGTCATTAAT
>NW_005054338.1:3113216-3122181 GCF_000277835.1 Geospiza fortis | reverse complement strand
GAGGCCCCGGCCTCGGGAGGGCACCGCGGGTGGAAGGTGCCCTTGGAGGCGCGGCCTGGGGTGACAGCGGGGCCCGCTGGAGGCCCGGCGCCCTCGCGTGTGTGGGACGCGTGTGTTTGCCGGGTTCTGGGACAAAAAGTTTGCTGGGAGTGTGTAAGTGCGTGCGGGTCAGCTGTGCGGGAATCAGCGGGGCTCCGTCACCCAAACTGCAGGCGGTTAGCTTCAAAAAAATGTCCTTCGTTACAGAGAAGGTTGGCAACAAAGTTTACCGTTCAGATTAACGTGTCTCGAAAAGGCTTTCTGCTTCTAAGTTTTAGTGTGCTGACAGGAGACTTCACAGTATCAAACTGGGGTTGTACTCTTGTCTTATTAATGCGAGTCATTTTTAGACCATTTAAAATTCTTTTAGAACAACAGCACAACAAAGAACGTCTGTGACATTTTATAGATGTATTTGAACTTCTGGGTGTTTGTTATTCAATTAAAGTGTTGGTTACCTGGATTAGGAGGAAGAAAACGCTTTAAAAAACTGCCTGATGTAAATTTTGTATTACTTACCATTAGATTTGGCCTCTGATGTGGTGACCTGAAAATTACCACTGCCTGACTTCACTCTGGTGACTGTGGTATATCTGAACCCAGACTAAGCACCTACACCCCAAGCACTGGAAGAGAAAATTTATTCACTTTCACAGCATTAACTGCAACATTTTTAATTTTTGTGAAGCTTGCATTAATCAATTATTCTAAAAAACTTCTTTTCAAACTTTTAAGTGTCAGTGTTAAACAGCAGAGCTTGATGGTATTTTAACATTTAATGCAGATGGTTATTATTTACTTGCTATATTTATTGATGGTTATTATTTATTAATACTTACGAACTCATAATAATGAAGTAGTTTCTGGTTTTCCTCCCTTCTCCTCTGCTGCTTTCCTCAAAGAACCCTCCCAGTCCACCCAGGATTAGAAAGACCAGTTGACATTCCAAAGTGGAATCGATTCTCAGTTTTCCCGTTGGTGGCTGGGAGCAGCTTTTCCTCCAGAGATGGCTGACTCGATCGGAGTTGGGGCACTGTCAGTCCCTGCCCTGGCCTGCTGGGTGCTGGCAGGGGGCTGTGAGCTGTGACGTGTCCTCTCTGTCCCCTCAGCAATCGGCGCACCGCGCTGGTCTCCGCAGCTTCGTCCGCTACGGCTGGCGCTGGAGCTGGAGGGTCGCGGCCTTTGCCACCGTGTTCAAGTGAGTGTTCCTGATGGCAGGGGGAGCAGAGCAGGAGGTAGGAAGGGAAGGGAGGGGATGGGTGTACCGTGAAAGGAGGCAAACCTTCTTAGCATGCTCACTCTGGTGAAGGAGGAAATGAAACATGTAAACCCAACAGGATGCAAAGATGATTAATTGTCCTTAAGCTTTTGGTTGCTAGAGTCGCACAGAGCTGGCCAAGCTCTGGCTGAAGTAATAGCCAAGTCCAGCAGGGCTTTGAAGCCCTGCCTCCTCTTACCCACCACCGCCTCTGCTCTTGGGGCATTGCTGTTGGGTTTGACATTGTGCTGGATCATCATAGATGGGCAAAATGGTGAATACACAGAGGTTTGCCTAAATACATGGGACAGCTGACTGTGCAAAATGACCACAGGAGATGGGAAGAGTGAGGTGAACAGCACACTGGAGCAGCAGATACCTTGGCTTACCTCATCTCCAGGGTCTCCTGCAAATCCAGCTGGGGAGAGCTTTGCAGAGACCCCAACAGGGAGACTTCCTGCTTTGCATATTGAGGGGATCAAAGGTCGTCCCAATGACCCCTTTTTCATATCCTCACCACTGGGATATGGCAAGGAGGTCTGGAAGGAATAAAACACAGTGCTCAGATCAAGCATCCAACCTTGCCCCCATTCATGCCTCAAGATATTTAGATATGCCCTCAACTGGTACCTGGCAGGAATAAACAAGTCAAACTAATGGAGCAGATTGGCAAAGGATGGGGAATGGAAAGGGAACTGGTGAGGGAGAGACCATGTCACACAGTTGACACCTCTCCCCTCATGCTCACTCCTCTGCAAGTGTGGCTGCATTCCGAGCTGGCATCCACGGGTTTGACATCGAGATGTTCTGGGGTGCCACTGCCTCCACTGGCCTTTTGGATGGCAGGGCAGTGGGTTGCTGGTTCTTGTCCTTGCCAGCAGTGCCCCCTGCTCTGGTGACTGACTGAGGCTCCTGGTGTTGCCTTAACCTGAGTCTGGTTGCTCAGGCAGGAGCATGAGGAGGGTTTGACCTTTTAGAATTGCCCCAGAATTCTCATCTTCTAATGGATCAACACAAACCCTAAATGTGGAAAAGCCCTGTTTGTACATCTGTTACTGACTTGAATGCTGTTCTTTCTTGACAGCTGTGGTATTTTCTGAGACCTCTGTCATAAGGAGGAAATGATGAATCTGACTCCGTGTTCTTAAAAGGCTAATTTATTATTTTATGATCTATATTATATTAAAGAATACTATACTAAACTATACTAAAGACTACTGAAAGGATACAGACAGAAGGCTAAAAGATATTATTGAAAAACTCATGACTCTCTCCAGAGCCTCAACACAGCTGGCCCATAACTGACCAATAAGTCAGAACAATTCACATGAAACCAATGAACAATCACCTGTTTGTAAACAATGTCTAAACCACATTCCAAAGCAGCAAAACACAGGAGAAGCAAATCAGATAATTATTGTTTTCATTTTTCTCTGAGGCTTCTCAGCTTCCCAGAAGAAAACTCCTGGGCAAGGGGATTTTTCCAGAAAATATGACAGTGACAACAGCTGCTTTCTGCTTTTCCTTCATCTCTTTTTGTGCTTTTTCTCTGAGGGAGTGTTAAAGTGTGTTGGCAGTTTCTGGAAGTGCTTTCTAACCCACATTGAATTTTGTCCTTTCTGCTATGTCTCATTACTCCCAGTTTGTATATGCTGGTGGTACTCACAATTGTCACTACTCCTACTTTGTATACACTGGTGTTACTCACAATTCCTTGTTCTTGTCCTCAGACACTTGCAGGGGATTGTCTTGCTCTTGAGCAGTTGCTGAATATCAGACCTAGCACTTCCATGTACCTGTTTAGGCCTTCAGATTTTTCCTGCACGCACAAAACCAATGCAGAGAGTGTTCTGCTGCCCTGATTTTCTTCCTTGAGTGTTTCAGTACATTTCTGGCAATAGAACATCAAACTAAGCATGGCCTTCTGAGCAATGCCCTTTTAAACTAGAAATATCTCCTTCCCTGTTGTTCAAACTAGTAAATTTATAAATTTAAACCTGCATTGACTTTCTCTGCAGGTATGTTCTGTCTAAGTTCTCCTGCTTTTAAGATCCCACAGTATTGGCTGGCATTACTTTATATTTCTGTCTCTCTAATATTTTTTATTCCTTTCTAAATTTCTTCCTCACTGTCTTTTGTTTTCTGTGGCTGTTTTTAGTTTAGTCTCTGCTTTTAGGCTTAGTTAGTGTGCTGTTTGCTTACTCTCCTGGAGCTTTTGATTTCTTTGGGTTTTCTGGATTTCTTGGGATTTGACATGTAACCTCGTCGTCTTCCACCAGGTGTCTCCCCTGCAGTCAGATCAGCAGCCCCTTTTTCACCAGCCCTTCGGAAAAGGTTCTGAACGAAGCTATTTGCTGCTCAACATTGTTTCTGTAAAGCCCAAGTTGAAAATTCCATCCTGCAGTTGTGAAAACTCCAAGTTTCACAATTAAAACCCAAATTGGGTTTATCTGTGTTGGGAAGGAGAGGAGGATTGCTGCTGGCTTGTCAATGTCATGCAGGAGGCTGGGGAATATGTGGCTGCTGAACTGAGAACAGTGTTTTGGGGCTTAGCTGATGTTTCAGGAGTTGGTTTACCTACTCCAGAGGGAAATCTGATGCCACAAGAGTAGGTGACCCTGCTGATGTCATGAGTGTGACTTAGGCTGTTGTACTGGGGACTGTTTACAAGGCAGGATCTTACTGACACATGGATCAGCTTCTGGGCTGTCCTACATCAGGACTGGCTGATTGATAGGACTTTTTCATTGCTCAAATTCTTTTCTCCTTGCCTATATTTCATGTTCCTAGGCACTAGAACAGGTTGTTCAGAGAAGCTGTGGATGCCCCATCCCTGGAGGTGTTCAAGGCAAGGCTGAATGGAGCTTTGAGCAACCTGGTCCAGTGGAAGGTGCCCCTGCCCACAGTGAGGACTTGGAACTGGATGACCTTTAACATCACTTCCAACCTAAACCATTCTGAAACTATGATTCTATATGATAGGAAAGAAAAATCTTTGATTAAAGAAAAGGAGTATCTCAGATCCAGCTCAGGAACTCTGATATTCCCTGGCCTGTGTCTGTGCAGCTGCCCACAGTAAAGTCACAGAAGTCATGGCTGGCTTGTGTGTGCTCTAAACAGATGGGCAGCCAGGCAGTTAGAGGCAACCTAAGAGCTGGCTTAATGAAACCCAGTTTTCTTTCAGGCTGTGTTTTGCTACCTCTCTTTTTCCATGTGCAGCTGCTGACTTGTGTGCCTTGCCTTTGCAGCGTGGTGAGCACGGGCCTGTCTGCGTACCGCGATAAAACCACCATCAGTAATTTTGCTGCAGCAGGAGGTAAGAGTGCTGTAACCCTGTGTGCTTCTCTTTGTTAGCAAGGGTTGTAGCAGAAAAGCATTAGCAAGTATCCACCTCCCTTGGGATTGAGCAGCTTCTGTGCTCTTGGCTTTTGTTTCTTATTCCACTGACTTTGCTCCGTTGTTTGCCTGCTGCAAGTCTTTATTTGTAACAGAGATACTGATGCACTGCTGAAACCATTGGGGAGTTTTGTGGTTATCAGTTCATCTTCAAGATACTTGCTGGAGTGTTTTGGGTGGAAAATGCTTGTGTGGAGTAAAGGCAACACTGGGTGCATAACCTGTTCTCATAACCACCTATTTAACAGGGAAAGCATTTTTTATTTCCACTCTTGGTAACAATTCAGCACATTGTTTATAGGCTGCCCTTTTCATGCTAAGTTTTGCATGCCCACTTTTGGCAACAGGGCTCTGGGTATGTGATTTGCTAGTTCAGTTTTACAGGCTTTATTGCCCTTACAGTTGGATACACTTTTTACTGGTCTTTTCTGCCTTACATGTCAGCTACTATTATTAGCTGTTGTTGAACAGAAAAAAGGGTGAGGGAAATCATTCTCCAGCCTAGAGAAGGCTTGGTTTTACTTTCATAGATGCTTCTATGATACAGCAAAAACTTTGGCAGTTTTTCTGAAGCAGAAGGAACTTTGTGCAATGTTTCAGTGCAGAGACCATGGTGACTTTGTGGTGAAGGTCTGTCCCACTGGCCATGGCACTTGGTTTCTGCTCTGCTTAAAGCAGATGTCAGCTCATGGAGAAGAGAAATGCAGCAAAGCAACTCCCTGTGTTGGTGTGAGATGTCTGTGGCGGGGCTGTTTCTAGTTTCAGTGGGTTTGTTCTTTTTGTAGCCTTCACAGGAGCCCTGTTCAGAATGCACTTGGGCCTGCAGGGCCTGGCGGGTGGTGTCATGTTTGGAACGGCGTTTGGGTGAGTTGTGACTGCTGCACACACCGAGCCTGGAGTCACAGGTGGGGCTACAGGAGCTTCCCTTCCTCTCTTGCCTTGAGGGATTCTCTGTTTCTCTTATCATGATCACTTTTCTTCCAACCTTTAAGCTGTTTTTCTTTTCTTCTTTGTTTCTTGTTTTGTGTTTTACTGCTCTCTCAGTAGTGAGAGCTCAGTGGTCTCAGTAGAACATCTTGTTTGCTGCTGTTTGCTTATTAGAGGGAGCAGCATAGGCTTCACCAAAGCTAAAATGTGAAGCAGCAGCCATTAGGAAACACTGAGGGAGTAGCTGCATGGCTGGGCTGTAAGGTGGCACGTGTCTTTGTGTGTGTCTTGCAGTCATGAATCTCCTAAAGTTCCCTGGGATGTGGAGGAACCCATGGTTCTGTCTCAGAGGCTCTGTCCTTCTGGACAATGACCTCTAACTCAGGAGAAATCTGACTTTTCAAGCAGGACTGGGATTTCTTCTCAAAGTGCTGGCCTGTAAATATACTTACAAGTGAATCTGAGGATCCTACCTGAAAAAGAGAATGAGCTTAATTTGTGCTGCTTGGCACCTTCAGGATGGTGCCAGCTGTGGGCATTTCTGGAAGCAGCCTAGGGAGCTTCACCAGTGAAAACATAAGTATTTCCAGAGCTGGATGGAAGCTGAGCAGGGGTGTCACTGTCTGAAATATGGTTTAGGTGTTCTATGGGATCTGCATTGAGCACCGTAAATCCTTCCACTCCTTTGTCCTGTGTGTGCCTGTCAATGAGTAAATTCAAAATATGTTATCACTGGGCCTCCAGTGAGTCACAGGTTAGTGGGTGACAGTAGAACAGGAGTACCTTAGTCTGTGCTGTGATGTGAGTTTTGGTCCCCTGCATGCTCCTTTTGCTGATGCCAGTAAATTGTTGCTGTTGTGTGTCCCCTGGGTGACTGGTGCCTCCTCTGCTTCCTCCTTCAGGATTCCTGCAGGAGGCCTCCTGATGGCAATGTATGGCTTGGCTGGTGAGACCTTGCAGGAGAAGAGGAGTCGTGAGCGCAGGGAGCTGTACGAACAGAGGCTGGCAGACTGGTGAGGAGCAGCTCTGTCCCTTCAGTTGTGGACTAGGAGGGCGTCTGGGCCTGTGGGTTCAAACATTTAGAGAAACCACGACACACTAGGTTTTCTAAACCTCAATTCTTCTCTTGGTTGTTCACATACCAGTCTTAGAAATGCTGATTTAATTCTTCCCAGTCTTTCCTTCATTGCTTCCTTCTTTCCATCCCTATTAAAGAGAGGAAATAAGGAGGATAGCTGGAGGCTTGGGGAACAAAAAGCCATGACACTGGTCATGTGAATTACTGAAACTTACTCACTAGTTCTAGAAGAAATTTTCAAGAGCTTGGATTCTGCAGTCATGTCTCTGTCAGGAAGATACAGGCATAAAATTGCTCTGCACTCTCTCTTCTCTCCTTAGGCAATCCAGACTCAGTATGACTGAAATCTTAGGCCAAACAGAAAGCAATGCCCAGGGAAGACCAGAGATGGAGAGAGCAAGAGAACTGAAGAGCTACTGAGTCTTCCCCAGATCTCTGTTGTAAGAAGCTACGTAACATTTTGGTCCTGCTTGATCCTTCAGTTAGAGGATCATGGAAGTTGTCTGTGAATGCAGTTGTATCCTGTGAAAAAGTGTTTTGCTGAAAACATCGTTCAGGGATGGATATCACTGCACAAAGAGCTTGGAAGGGCCAAACCTGTTCCACCTGAAAAGTGGAAATACAAACTTTACAGACCAGGAAGTGTCATGTAGCTTTGGGAGGAAGTGAGGGTTCCAGCGCCTTGTCTAGAACCCATTTCACTGCTGAAAATGTCCAAACCACCAGTGATGTGGAAATACTCAAGGTAAAGGAGCCTATGAATGGTTTGTGTGCTAAAGGTGCCCTGAATCCAAAAGTTAATTATGCTCTGGTAAAAGCTGCTCTTCAGACAGTGCCTGAACAACTTGCTGATGGTGGTTTCTTACTTGGTTCCTACAGTACTTGGGGTATTTTGCAGTCAGTGTGGAACAAGGGTGGAGGAGCTGGGAATTACATGGAAATACCCTGAAATAGGCATGTTTTGGGTTCCTCAATAGAAGCCTGAGGGTGCCACAGAAAACATGACTTATTTCTGATGGTGACAGTGGAAGCCTTGGCACTATGGACAGCTTTAACAACAAGAAGGCCTCTAATTTAATTTGCAATTTGGAAATCAGGGGATGATCTTTGGGGGAAATGTAGTTCAAGACACTCAATAAAGGCATCCAGCAGTGGTGACTGTGTCCATAAGCTCTTTATGTCAGTACAGCTGGTACTTTATGCTTGTACAGTGTTGGTACTAGAGAAGCATCCTTGAGTGACATTCCTTGAGAAGAGCCCAAAGATCCCACTAGACATCCCTCTACCCAGGCAGTAACAAAGGCAAGAGCCACAGGAGTGCCAACTCTGTTGTTTTGTTCCAGAGATTAACTGCTCAGTCAGAGCTGTGACCTGTGGGTGGTGCTGGAGTTACTCTACAGAGCATTGTCTGTACTCAGAAGGGTGAGGTGGCCCATCACTGCTCCCCCAAAGCAGGAGGTCAGAATTCCTGTTCCCTTTCTTTGTTCTCCTACTGAAAGGAATTACATCCAGGCAGGATTTTGGGGTGTTCTTCTCATAAGAAAAGAATCTGTTCTGGTTGAATGCTTTTCCAGATAATTAGTGTTGATTAAAATATGAACAGTTGATCCCACAGAGTGTATTCCACCCACCCAAAGCAGATTTTTGGCACAGTTTGCTTTCAAGAAGGTGTTGTGTTTTCTGACTCCTGAAGTGAGCATTTAATTTTTTAAACACTCCAGTGTAGCTCATTTTTCCATTGAATAAACATGTGTATTTCAGGGTTGTCATCAGCCAACTGTGATTTTCCTTTTCTGTGTGTAAGTGAAGGATCTGCAGAGGTATGGATATATCTTCCCCTCATCCTGTTTTAAGCTGTATGTGTTGGTGACAGTAATGGTGGTGTCCTTTGCCCCCCCAAAAAAGAAAAGAGGCCTTTCTAAGTCACATTTTTGCCATTGTGCATACACAGCGATGTCTTATCTTCTTCTTTTTTATCTTCTTTCTTCTTGCTATTACATCTCCACCCAATATCCCACACGCTTATCTGTACAGCAGCTCTGATGGCATTTAGCTGTGTCATTGCTCTGTCTCTATTCCTGTTTGGTGGTATTTGATGTGATGCCTAAAGAATACTGATTTTCCTGTGCCTGACCGTTGATGCAGGGATGTTCTTCCATGAGAGGGAAGGCTGAGCCAAGGTGTAGCAGTTGTGTGGATTTTCTCTCTGTGCAAGGGAGGGCTGCTGCAAGTTCTTATGCTGCTTTTTAGCCAGGGGAAGCAGAAGC